>NC_044355.1:32772615-32887615 GCF_007364275.1 Archocentrus centrarchus | reverse complement strand
TGTAAAGTATCTGAGGTGTAAAGTGAGAAGTAAACTGTTGTATACATATAGTGCAATTTGCAGTCCAAAATACAAAGCCAGAGCACTGTGTATGTGTGTCAGTCCTCGTGTCTGAGGTGGCAGTTCACAAGTCAAATGTCCCATGCAAAAAAGCTTTTAGTTCTTTTAGATGAAGACAGTATTGTCTTCATTGAAAGAGCCTACTAATGAAGCTTTGCATAATTTACATTTCAAATAACCTTATTTATCTGTTCCTGGGTTCATACTCTGTCGGAGGAGGAGCTGTTTTAGCTCCTGATTGGCTGCCCCTTGACTGCCTCAAATTGGCTTCTTTGTTCAGTGCCAAAGCCGTGTGCCTGTGATGACCTTATCAGGCATATCTACTCTTACTGACGTTGAACAGAATAATGAGTAAAATAACTGAAACTGTGTATTTATATCAGTCTGAAACCTGAGCTTTTGGCTAACAGATACAGTGATATGCAAAAGTTTGGGCACTCCTGATAATTTTCATGATTTTCCTTTATAAATCATTGGTTGCTTGGATCAGCAATTTCAGTTAAATATATCATATAGCAGATGAACACAGTGATATTTGAGAAGTGAAATGAAGTTTATAGGATTTACAGAAAGTGTGCGATAATTATTTAAACAAAATTAGGCAGGTGCATAAGTTTGGGCACCGTTGTCATTTTATTGATTTGAATACCTTTAGCACTTATTATTGGAACACAAAACTTGTTTCGTAAGCTCATTGACCCTTGACCTACATACACAGCTGAATCCAATTATGAGAAAGGGTTAAGGTGGCCAATTGCAAGTGTTTCTCCTCTTTGCATCTTCTCTGAAGAGTGGCAACATGCCTCAAAACAACTCTCAAATGAGCTGAAAACAAAGTTGTTCAACATCATGGTTTAGGAGAAGGATCCAAAAAGCTCTCTCAGTGATTTCAGCTGTCAGTTTCCACAGTTTCCACTGTGAGGAACATAGTGAGGGAATGGAAGACCACAGGCACAGTTCTAGTTAAGGCCCGAAGTGGCAGGCCAAGAGCAGCGCCAAAGACCTACAACATCATGTTGTTGCAGATGGTGTCACTGTGCATTGTTCAACTATTCAGCGCACTTTGCACAAGGAGAGGCTGTATGGGAGAGTAATGCAGAAGAAGCCTTTTCTGCACACAGGCCACAAACAGAGTCACTAAAGCACATTTGGACAGGCCAGCTTCATTTTGGAATAAGGTGCTGTGGACTGATGGAACTAAAACTGAGTTATTTGGACATAACCAGGGCTTTCAATTTGTTTTGGAGTAGCAGGGGGGCATGCCAAAGTAGCAGGCGCCTTATGACTGAGACCGAAGCCATGACGGCAGCAGATGATATGAATAGTCACATGGCAGTCGTGAACCAATCAAATGGCTCAGATTGAAAGAACGTAAATATTGCCATGTGTCCACACGGCGCTGGAAATGGAGACAGCAGACGGCGCAAAAAAATTTTTTTTAGGAAAATTAAAAAGTAGACGGTGCAGAGTGGTGGAGTAGGTGGAAAATGTGCCTGCCGCCGGCATAATTTAAAAGCCCTGATAACAAGGGGCGGTATGCATGGCAGATAAAGAACACAGTATTCCAAGACAAACACTTGCTACCCATAGTAAAATTTGGTGGTGGTTCCATCATGCTGTGGGGCTGTGTGGCCAGTACTGGGAATCTTGTTAAAGTTGAGGGTCACATGGATTCCAGTCAATATCAGCAGATTCTTGAGAACAATGATCAAAATACCTTCAACCAGAATCCAGACTCTCACTGGAAGCTATAGGAAGCACTTAGAGGCTGTTATTTCTGTGACAGGAGGATCTACTGAATATCAGAATCAGAATCAGAAGGTTTTTATTGCCATATGGGTGAACAGGTTCACAGCATTAGAAAATTGCTGCGGTACTTCGTGCTTACAGAAAAAAAAAAAAAAAAAAAAAAAACAAATAAGTATAAAAACTATAAGACAATATACAAGTATACAAATTGCAAATATACAGAGATATTAGAGCTTACAAAATTGATGAATATTGATGTTATTTTTCTTTTGGGGTGCCCAAACTTATGCACCTGCCTAATTTTGCTTAAATAATTATTGCACACTTTCTGTAAATCCTATAAACTTCATTTCACTTCTCAAATATCACTGTGTTCCTCTGCTATATGATATATTTAACTGAAACTGCTGATCCAAACAACCAATGATTTATAAAGGAAAATGATGAAAATTATTGCATACCACTGTAACTTGAAACTCAGGCCAACATCCACTACTAAAATAGTATATGCTGCAGGACAACAGGATTAGGTAGGGATGGTATGTACACATCCCTACCAATGTCAAAGGATGGCAGTTATGTCCCTACTAATATTTCTGATTGCTATGTGCTCCATGGATGTAATTAGTGCTGCACCAGACCCAGTTTCGGCCCACATTCCTACCAATGTTAATACCAAACCTACACTCTTGATATGCCTTCATGTGCAAAACAAACCTTTCACAGGACTCTCTGCAGTACTGTTTAAAGTATATCTTTACTGATTAAATTCCTTGGGTGGTCAAATCAGAAAGGATATCTGGCCTAAGAAAACAAAAAAGAAATAATATCTTCCAAATCAAACATGTAGTGACCTCTAGAGAACAACTGAGGGGAACAACTTAAGGTTTTTTTTTGTTTGTTTGCTTTTTTTTTTTTTTACTGCTTAGGATTTAAGAGGATAAGTAGCAGCCTGGTGTGTCTAATCAAATGCACTCCATCACTTTATTGTCAGCAAGAGTGAGCACCTCTGTAAAAGTGGAAGTTTGGGCAGTTTGTTGGGCTGGAGCATTCAGCTGTGTTAACATAATGCCAGGGAGGAAGGATGGCAATGATCTTCAGAAGCAATTGTTGCTGCCCATTAATCTTCATTTGCAAAACACTTGAATTCCATCAAGTCTACAGTGAGAGATTATTCACAAATGGAAAAATTCAACACAGTTGACAATTTTCCAGGATTGGACATCCCAGCAAATTCATCCCAAGGTCAGACCATGCAATGCTCAGATAAGTCTACATCTCAGACTCTACAGGCCTCAGTCAGCAAGTTAAATATTAAAGTACAATTAGAAAAAGGCTGATTAAGTACAGCTTGTTTGGAAGAGTTGCCAAGAGAAAGCCTCTTGTCACTGAAATGAACTTGGCAGCATGGCTTAGGTTTGCAAAGTTGAATCTGAACAAACCACAAGACTTCTGGGACAATGCCCTTTGGTATGGCTATCATGCAGCATCACATCTGACAAAAACCAAACACAGCATATCAGCACAAACACCTCATACAATTGTTAGCAGAGTGGTGGAGAGGCGATGATTTGGGCTTGATTTGGACCTGGGCACCTTATAGTCACTGAATTGACCCTGAAGATCTCTGTATAGCAAAGTATTCTAGAGTCAAACATAAGGTCATCTGTCCAACAGCTAAAGCACAGCTGAAACTGGATTAGGCAACAGGACAATGATCTCAAACACAGCAGCAAATCCACAACTGAAAGGCTGAAAAAGGAAAGAATTAAGGTGCTCCAGTGGCCCAGTCAGAGGATCCCGAATTTGGCCGCTAAATTACCAGAACCCAGAGAACCCCAGGTTTGGAGTTCTCTGGGCTCTGGAGTTCTTTTGCTCACAGGGATTACCTGTATATACACTGACCTCGTAATTAGAAAGTTTTGCCATGTTTAATATGTGCATCCATCATTCTAAAAGTATAGATGACAGAAAAAAAAATGATAAAGAAGACAGCTGAATATTTGGAGCTATTCCTTTTAGGTTTTATACCATTTTGGCCACGTTTCTGTAAGACGAGGCGATACATTCATGGCAGTAAAAGCTGAAGTGTTGTTTTATTTTACTGCTTGAAAGAAGGATCACAGGAACAAACCAAACTGTTTGTGGGGATTTAACTGAGTCAGAGAGCAGACAGAGGCAGGGCGGTATAGAAAGTGTTGGAGTCTGTGTGTTGGCTGGCTTCCAGTGGACCAAGCCAAGCAGATAATAAAGCAGCTGCACCTCACTGGCCAGCGGTTCAAAAACCTCTCATCTCTAAATGCTCAGTGTGAGTGTGTGTTTGCTTTCCCGTGTGTGCGTGAGTGTTTTGCTAAGCAGGCTGTGATATTAGCCCTTCTGCTGTTTGGGGAGGTGAGGGGTGGCACTTGAACGGAAAGAAACAATATTGATTTTTCTCTTGCAAAGGCTAACTTGGGAAAACTCTCTATAAGACTAGGCGAAAATACTATGTGGCTACATATTACAGGGATAATGACACAACTGCAAAACTAAAAAAATGAGTAATTTGCCACTCAGTGCTTCATCATCTCTCTAAAGATATTGTATCATCTGAGAGAGAAACACTGTAGTCATTCTTTGGTGGTCTGACCCAGCATGTGAAGAACGTGTCCTTCAAATAGTCACTCCCATTATTCTTATATTGAGCTTTAGCTGAAAATAAAAACCAGGCCATAAAGTGTGTGGAATGTGCTTCATGAATTTAAGAATTTAAGAAAAAGAAATTTAAGAAAAAGCACAAATGGAAGATATTGCTATTTTGATATATTTTGATGATATAACATGCAACAGGCTTGAAGCTAAGGACCCAGATGCATGATGGCTTTGATGCATATGTAACCAAGTAGAGAAAACAACCCTGGTTCTCTCTCTGTTTCTAAAGCACTTGCTGAAGGAGCCTCGAAAGAATTTTTTAGTCTAAACAGAAAGAAGCTGCACAACAGATTGGTGAGTCATTTTATGCTAAGCTAATTAAAGCTTAATGCAATGAGACCAACATGCTAATGGTTAGCTAAACTATTAGCATGCTAATTAGCTGCAAAAACATCTAAAATTATTTGAACTTATTTTAAAGAAAAAGCACATCACTTTTTATATAGAATATTTAGATTCATTTCAACCATCTTTGTATCATTCAAAATTTTTTACAAGGAAGTTTGTCTGAATTGAGCCATCTGCTACAAAAATTAAAAAAACTCAAACACCATGTTGATGACATATTGCCATGTATCTCTTAGATAGGCAAGCCCTCATCATCCAGCTTGTTAGTGTATTTGGTAGTGGATCCCGGAATATATGGTCAAGTTTCTTCTGTTTTTGTGTTATCTATTCTATTTCGCCTTTTTGAAAATACCTAAGCGAGTAAGGAAAGACAGTCAGAACTACTATCCCAGATGAAACAACAAAGATCCATGAATATATCAGGAAGATGGCCGCAAAGGATCATGTGCTTAGTGAGTACCTGAGACAGAGACCTGAGAAAGACGAGGAGGAAGAACAGGAACCATCATGGAAGGACAGGCCTCTGCATGTTATGTACCACCGGCAGATTGAAGAAGTGGCTGATGTAGAGAAATTCTACCAATGGCTGGACAAAGCTGGGCATGGAGGCACTAATCATGGCAGCACAGGAACAAGCTCTAAGCAGAAGATCAATAGAGGCTGGGGTGCACCACACAAGGCAAGACCCCAGGTGCAGGCTGTGCAGAGATGCCCCTGAGACAATCCAGCACATAACAGCAGGGTGCAAGATATAAGCAGGCAGGGCAGACCTGGAATGCCATAACCAAGGGGCTGGCATAGTATACAGGCATATCTGTGCCAAGTATGACCTGGAAGTCCAGAGGTCAAAATGGGACACGCCCCCAAGGGTGGTTGAGAACAATGGAGCTGGTCCTGTGGGACTTCAAGATACAGACAGACAAACTGGTGATGGCTAACCAACCGGACATAATAGTGGTGGTCAAACAAAGGAAGAATGTCGTAGTGATAGACGTTGCGATACCAAGTGACAGCAACATCAAAAAGAAGGAACACGAGAAGCTTGAAAAATACCAAGGGCTCAGAGAGGAGCTGGAAAGGATTCAATTCAATTCAATTCAATTTTATTTATATAGCGCCAAATCACAACAAACTGTCGCCTCAAGACGCTTTGTATTGTGGGTAAAGACCCTACAATAATACAGAGAAAACCCAACAGTCAAAACGACCCCCTATGAGCAAGCACTTGGCGACAGTGGAAAGGAAAAACTCCCTTTTAACAGGAAGAAACCTCCAGCAGAACCAGGCTCAGGGAGGGGCAGTCATCTGCCGCGACCGGTTGGGCTGAGGGGAGAGAAAGACATGCTGTGGAAGAGAGCCAGAGATTAATATCAATGAATGATTAAATGCAGAGTGGAGTATAAACAAAGTAAATAAGGTGAATGAGAAGAAACAGTGCATTATGTGAACCCCCCAGCAGACTAGGCCTATAGCAGCATAACTAAGGGATGGTTCAGGGTCACCTGATCCAGCCCTAACTATAAGCTTTATCATAAAGGAAAGTTTTAAGCCTAATCTTAAAAATAGAGAGGGTGTCTGTCTCCCGAATCCAAGCTGGAAGCTGGTTCCACAGAAGAGGCGCCTGAAAGCTGAAGGCTCTGCCTCCCATTCTACTCTTAAGTATCCTAGGAACCACAAGTAAGCCAGCAGTCTGAGAGCGAAGTGCTCTGTTGGGGTGATATGGGACTATGAGGTCTTTGAGATAAGATGGTGCCTGATTATTCAAGACCTTGTATGTGAGGAGAAGAATTTTAAATTCTATTCTAGATTTAACAGGGAGCCAATGAAGAGAAGCCAATATGGGAGAAATCTGCTCTCTCTTTCTAGTCCCTGTCAGTACTCTAGCTGCAGCATTTTGAATCAGCTGAAGGCTTTTCAGGGAGCTTTTAGGACAGCCTGATAATAATGAATTACAATAGTCCACCCTAGAAGTAATAAATGCATGAATTAGCTTTTCAGCATCACCCTGAGAAAGGATGTTTCTAATTGTAGAAATATTGCGCAAATGCAAAAAAGCGATCCTGCATATTTGTTTAATATGTGCATTGAAGGACATATCCTGGTCAAAAATGACTCCAAGATTTCTCACAGTGTTACTGGAGGCCAAAGTAATGCCATCCAGAGTAAGTATCTGGTTAGACACCATGTTTCTAAGATTTGTGGGGCCGAGTCCAAGAATTTCAGTTTTATCTGAATTAAGAAGAATTCAGATTTATACTTGTTATAATCCCTAACACTTGCTGGTATGTTTCAGATCATTGTCCTGCTGTATAACCCAAGTGTGCTTGAGCTTCAGGGCATGAACTGATGGACAGACCTTGTTCTTCAGGATTTTTAGGTAGAGAGCAGAAGTCATGGTTCCATAAGTTACAGCAAGTCATCCTGAAGCAGCTAGGCAGCCCCAGACCATCACACTACCACCGCCATGTTTGACCGTTGGTATGATGTTCTTTTTGTGAAATGTTGTGTTAGTTCTATGCCAGATCTAAAGGGACTCAAGCCTTCCGAAATGTTCAACCTTTGTCTCATCAGTCCACAGAATATTTTCCCAAAAGCGTTGTGGATCATCAAAAATGTTTTTTGGCAAAAATCAACAAGCCTTTGTCTTCTTTTTGGTCAGCAAACATCACCTTGGAATTCTCCTATGGACGTTGGTACCCAGTCTCTTTCTTAGCTTGAACACTGACCTTAACTGAGGCAAGTAAGACCTGCAGTTCTTTAGATGTTGTTCTGGGTTTTTCTGTGACCTCTTGGATGAGTCATTGATGGGCTCTTGGAATCATTTTAGCAGGCTAGTCACTCCTCAGAAGGTTCACCATTATTCCAGGTTTTCTCCATTTGTGAATTTAAAATGGCAGAAAGACCATCAATAACATTAGATAATTTATAAAGTTTGCACAAAAATATTACCTATGACAAATAAAACCACCCTTCAATCTATACAATTTAAGATCAATCACAGAACTCACATCACAGTCAAAAGAGAACGCTGACCCCGGTCTGCCCACCCATACAACTATTTTGGAAAGAAATCACAGACATATTATCTGGAATGTTGTAATTCCTGTTTCTTTTATTGTAATTCTCTGCTTATTAGGTAACTTTTCATTTAGACTCCCAAACCAAACTGCAAAAGTAGTAGCCTACTCATTGCTCTAAATGTCACCAAGAAGACTGTCTTTGCAAACTGGAAAATTTGGGAAAAAAATTAAACACCTCAGGCTAGACCTCTTTATCAAACATATGACAATGGAAAAACTAACATCTTCCACCAACCAAAAAAATACATCTATTCCAAAAGGCTGGGAGCCTTTCACTACTTAATGAATAACACATACAACACAGTAATAAGCAATATTTGTGTTACCAACCATCCCATTCCCACTTACCATAACCCCCCCGCCTCATTCTTCGCCCATCTTTTGCACTCTGTTTTCACTCATGTTTCCTCTTTTCTCAGTATAATACTGAAAAATACAGTAACAATAAACAGGCTCCCTGCTCAGGGTCTGGGGCTGTTCCCTTTCAAGGACGCATTGACTGGGCTAGCTCTCTCCATTTAGGTATGAGGGCAACCCAAATTACACACTAGTCCTAATCAAATATCATGTATGTGATTACGAAGGGAGAGGAGAGGTGGGAAAGAATAAGGAAAGAAGAAAAATAAATAGAATGGGCAAATAGTAACAACATTTTGTCCATCTTCACCGTGCTGGATCGCTTCTGCATTCTCCTGGTGACCAGCTTCTTTGTCCACTCTGTAGACCAAATGTGCACTTAAAGCATCCATCCATCCATCTTGTTCAAGGTACTTAAAACATCTATTACCAAATTTATTGTTTGAATTATTATGGGTATTATTATTGTTTCAGTTACCAGTGAAGTACCTTTTTTCATTATCGTTATTACTTTTAACAGATTTATCAAGTGCAATTCTTGAATCACCACCGCCACTGACCAAAAAAGACCAAAATCAGCACCACTGAAATTTCCATATTTTGCATGTGGCAAAAACAGAACACAACCGTAGCCCAAGATTAGTCATGCGTGATGTGGCAAATGATAAGTGGTTGAGCTTTGTATTTACTTAACAAGTTACCTGTTCATATCTGATGATGGGATAGATTGTAAGACAGATGAGGAAGAAAAAATATAAGCCTTCAAACAATAGGTTTGTAAAAAAAAAGTAAGTAAAATAATTGTGATTATTTCCACTTTAAGCATTCATCACAGTTCATAAAGCTCATTTTTCTCTCAACTTTAATCTACTGGACCTATTTCAGCAGGCAAAAGATGAAATACTCTGCTCAAAAAAATTAAAGGAACTCTTTGAAAAACATCAGAGCTCATGCTGAATATCTATACTCTGGGACTGGGTTAGGAACGAAAGGCTGCCACGTCTTTTGGAGATGAAAATGATCAACCTACAGAGGGCGGAATTCAAAAACACCCTGAAAATCTAAGTGAAAAAAAATGATGCAGCAGACTTGTCCATTTTGCTGAAATTTCACTGGAGCAACTTAAAATGATGCTCAGTGTTTTGGATGGCCTCCATGTGTTTGTATGCATGCCTGATAACATGGTGTCCTGGGGGATTTCCTCCCAGATCTGGACAAGGGCATCACGGAGCTCCTGGACAGTCTGAGGTGCAACCTGGCAGCGTCAAATGGACCGAAACGTAATGTCCCAGAGTTGTTCTATTGGATTTAGATCAGGCAAGCATGGGGACCAGTCAATAGTAATCAGTTCCTACATCTTCCAGGAACTGCCTACATACTCTCACCACGTGAGGCCGGGCATTGTTGTGCACAGGCGGAACCCAGAGTGTTACAGGCAGCATAACGTCCTCCACAGCTTCTCCAGACCCTTTCACGTCTGTCACATGTGTTCAGGGTGAACCTGCTCTCATCTGTGAAAAGTCCAGTGCCAGTGGTGGACCTGCCAGTTCTGGTATTCTATGGCAAATGCAGTCAGGCTCTACAGTACTAGGCAGCGAGCACACGACCCACTAAAGGATGTCAGGCCCTCAAGCCATCCTCATATCTGTTTCTTATTGTTTGGTCAGAGAGATTCAAAGCAGTGGCCTGCTGGAGGTCATTTTGTAGGGCTTTTGGAGTGCTCATCCTGTTCCTCCTTGCACAAAGGAGCCAATACTGGTCCTGCTGAGGGGTTAAGGACCTTCTACGATCCTGTCCAGCTCTCCTAGAGTAACTGCCTGTCTCCTGGAATCTCCTCCATGCTCTTGAGACTGTGCTGAGACACAGCAAACCTTCTAGCAATGGCACGCATTGATATGTCATCCTGGAGGAGTCGTACTACCCGTGCAGTCTCTGTAGGGTCCAGGTATGGCCTCGTTGCTACTAATAGAGACACTGACCCTAGCTAAATGAAAAATTAGTCATTATTATTATTAGATATAATTAGTGACAAAAACAACCAGAAAAGATGAAGAGGGAAAAAACGTAAAGCCACTCCTGTTGGGGGGGGGGGGTCTCATTGTTGCCCCTCTAGTGCACCTGTTGTTACTTTCATTAACACCAAAACAGCTGAAACTAATTAACAGCCCCCTCTGTTACTTAACTGACCAGATCAATATCCCAGAAGTTTGAATTGATGATATATTCTGATTAAAAAGTGTGCCTTTATTTATTTATTTATTTTTTAGCAGTATATATCAGACCTGACTCTGGGTACGGCAACTAACTAGAAGACATGCCAAAATTTTTTGTGAAATGAAAACATGTTGGTATCACTCTTTCCAATGCTCTGTACCTGCAGTCTAAGCAACCAGCAGTGCAACAGAGCCCATAGTTAGTGGGGCCATTTCTCTGTCCTCGTGGGCTAATACTACTCCAGTGCTATCATTAGCCAGTCCCCAAACAGCCCACTTCAAACCCCTACTCCCGCAAGTGCTTACACAGGCTGACTTAGCCTTGGCAGGATATGACACGCCATTAAGCGGCCCACCATGTCAAAACACTTATTTAGAGACATCTGGAGCTGAAAATATTTCATGACTTCTCTCAGGACCTCCATGGATTAAAATAAGGGAGCCTGGTGAGTATTAAATACAGAGATGGAGAAAGTGCGCGGGGGGGGGCATGGCACTGGAGAGAGAGAGAGAGAGAGAGAGAGAGAGAGAGAGGACCCTGTAGAACAGTCCACTGGTGATGGTACAGCCATAGCTAATGTGATTCCCCTGCCGTGACTCATTGAAGAGGTATATAAATACCCACACAGCCCCCTGTAACTGACACACATACGCTCCCGAACTTTCTTTAAACCCATGAGACACACAGAGACAGAATGTAAAGCCCAGATATTTTCCTTTTCCCTCCAAAACTGTGAACTTGGGTTTATCTTACAGCATTTGTGAGTAGAGATAGAATAGGGGAGTCAATGAAAAAACTAAGATGGGGTGAGGGGTGGGCAGCAGTGAGTGCCCCACATTCCTCCTAGACCACAGCGATGAGGTTTGTTTCTGGCAATTCTCCAGCTGCAGCTGTTAGCACAGTGGGCTTCCCGCTGATAGAGAAGAGCAGAGTAATGTGGAGATGATGCCGCTCACATTTGGAGCTGCTAACCGACGCCAAGCTCAGTGATAAAGAAGGATCTGTTTGTCTTTTCGGCTTCAGCAGAAGAAACACCTGCTGTCATAGTCTGGGTTCAGATTTCACTCTGTGATGCACATTCAAGCCTCTACCATATCTAATGCTGCTTTGATGAAAAGCAGTTTGGTATGATTCAAGCATATTTCTTTATTCAAAACTGAAAAATGTTGAAAACATATACACATATATAAATAATATACTGAATTGTGCAGTGAGAAAAAAATTAATTGTTGGTGCTGTTATTTTATCTAATTTTTGATTTACTAAAGTGGCCACTCTGTGCCGTGATGGCACTGCTGACAAAAGGTAATGGCTTTAAAGTTCATCCATCTGTGTTCATCCATCTATCTAGGTCACATGGGCCACAGTCTAAGCAAAGACACCCAGAACCCCTCACCCCAGCCACAGAGATGCTTGTGTCTTGGATAGTGAGTACTGACAAGTTAAAGAGGCTGTTTCTTGCTTTTAGTTTTGACAGCGCAGACAAGAACCTACAAGCAGCTCAGGCTAGCCCTTTGTGACCAGCAATTGCAGAACTGTTTTCAAATGTCGGTCAAATTGCAACCACATATAATAGAGTAATAAATTTTTTGCATATGAAACCAGAGGATTTACACTTACATATCATGCATTCAACATGTCCCAGAGCGCTGTATGCTTCCTCTAACAGGTTCGCAGAAATTGTGTAAAAACACTAACAACAAAACATACTCTATGTGCTTTATGGTTTTCATTAGCATTTACAGATGTGGCATTTCTGTATCTAGAAAGATATGTAAATACATAAAATGATTTTCAATGTCCTTGTGGGTTAGTGCACTCTTTAGCTACTTTCTTTAGTTAGTATGGATTTCTTTCACACATATTATTGAAATTTTGGTTATGAAGATTCTATTGATATATAGTAAGTTGAAATATTCCAAACAATGGTACTATAGCATGTAAAAATGTAAAGATATGGTCTATTACAGGGTTACATAAAGGGCTAAGAGTCGTGTTTGGTTACATTTCTTCACATGTTTTGAGTAGCATTGATAAGCCCTTGGTTCCCCCATTCATTCTATTTTCTTTTACATTATGCTATATTGGGTACATTGTTTGTAAAACCTAAATTCACTGAAAGATAAAATTAGACTTTAAG
The DNA here is from genome assembly GCF_007364275.1 of Archocentrus centrarchus. Taxonomy (NCBI): domain Eukaryota; kingdom Metazoa; phylum Chordata; class Actinopteri; order Cichliformes; family Cichlidae; genus Archocentrus; species Archocentrus centrarchus. The sequence goes on along the minus strand of NC_044355.1, from coordinate 32,874,976 downwards.
ACAGTTTCTATGTGATTCTTTATTATTCCCCTTCCACTTAGAGAACCGAGGGTGAAATATGAATGGGCGTCATCTGGGACCATACTGTTATGTCCCTTAGCAAATTAATTGCTAATTAATTGGTTGTTAGATTGCTTGATTGTAGCTATCAATTTGGCAACCACTGTGTAAGACAGTTGTATGAAATAAAATGATACATGTCAGATCAGTTGTCTCAGAACCTAAAGAAAGGTTGTACTCTGAAGTCTGGCGGTACAATGACAGATACTAACGTGTTGCTTAACGGGGTGACGGTAGGTTTACTGTCCTCTGGGCTGTGCGTAGAGACTTTATTAATATTACTGATAATCAGTTCCAGTGTTACAAACAGGGTCTACATCATTCTCCATTTGAGCTAAATTTTATTAAAAGGTCTTGAATAATCAGGCCCCATCTTATCTCAAAGACCTCATAGTACCGTATCACCCCAATAGTCATGTCATGTTTATTTTAAAGGTGAAACTGTTAAATTCTAGTTTACTGATGTAAATACATATCTGAAATCTGATGCACTGAGTGCACACAAAGAATGTATGTACATTCACATGGATTTGTTAAATTACATAACAGATGTGTTGTGTCATCATGGAAGTTTTCATCAGAAAAATTGTGTTATTTATTATTTTCTTCCACTTATCCATGGAAGGGTATGGGGGCAGCAGCCCAAACAGAGAAGCCCAGACCTCTCTCTCCCCAGCTACCTCCTCCAGCTCATCCAGGGGAACACTGAGGCTTTCCCAGGCCAGCCGAAAGATATAATCTCTGCAGCGTGTCCCGGATCTGCCCCAGGGCCTCATCCAGGAGGCATCCTAGTCAGATGCCCAAACCAGAAGTGTGAGAAGTCAAAGTCACCAGAAAAACTGCTAAATTGTGAGCATACACTGTTTAAAAAAATTCCCTTTAAATCATGAAAATATTCCTGAGCTGGGTGGCCAGAAAAAAAAAAAAAAAGAGAGAAATTTCCTGTTTCACAAAATCACAGAAATATTCCCTCTGTCAGTCTGATTTTTGACCCCCCAGCTGGTGGAATCTTTTTGTGATTTGACGAGATTTTTTTTACAGTGTATACAAACAAAACTGAATTGAATTGAATTGAATCACAAAAAACTCTTTCAATAATGTATCTAATTAAATGCTGAACTCTGCACCAGCCTCTCATGTTCATTTGTTATCAGTCTATAATGTGAATCATTCTAGAGTTCCCGAGCCAGTAGAAAATGCTCCAATACAGTGACCTAATGGAGGACATAAATTAGAGCCATCGTGTTCAAATTACTTCATTAGCACAAAATGATAGACAGGACATCCTGCCAGGTTTACAGGTCACCAGGTCAGAATTGGCTCACAGCCCCTGCCTGATAGCCCGCAAAACATCCTCTGAGTCTGGGAGAGCTCTGGAACAAAACACTGTAAATCCAGTTCTAAAGGTACTGAGGAAAGTCAGTTTAAGTGGATTTTCTGTCTGTTCTGAGTGAGCAAAGCAGCCAGTACTCTGGCTTAAAGTCAGTTCCTCCCAGAGGAGCCACAAAGAGCATGCTGTTAGTTAAAGTAGGAAGCATGAATATATCTGTGTGGATTACCTGTTAAGAAAGAGACAAACAGAAAATGATGTTGTCTTCACTGTAGTTTAAGTAGGATCAAAAACTCTCAGGCTTATTGGCCCATCAAGAACTGGAGGTCTTAGACTGGCAAAGGTAGGTTTTATAAATTAATTTAGTTTATTTATAAGGTACTTCCAAATATGTCATTAATATGCTCTAAAACTGGACCAACACAAAACTGAAATATGCTCCCGGAATATTTCTAGTGGGCACTGAAACACTGAAGGTGCACCCATCAAGCTCCTCTTGAGTAAACATGGTTAAATGTTTTTGCTAGCCAGTGTATGAGGAGATACTTCTGTCTTAAGCAGTAAGTCACTTTTTTTTTTTTGGTAACACACAATAATAATCATTACTTTCAGTCGTTAGCCTGGAAGTCAGTGCAGCTGCCTGATATGTTGCCTTGTAAAAAGATAATATCCCAGCACGAGGTTACACATTAGCAGCAGTCCTTGGAGTGAAGGCGGCATGGTTTACATCCATTGATTTGCTTATTCTTCTGGAGATCACATACCTCGAAGACAACAGTATGGATTGAAAAATAACTAGACTCTGAAAAATCCTTCTTGGAAATGATAATATCTTATGTTGCCACACTGGTACTGAAGCTACACTATATTATTAAAATGGCCACAGGTGTGTAAAACCAGGCATGCAGACAGCTTCTACAAACATTTGTGAAAGAATGTGTCGCTCTCAGGAGCTCAGTGAATTCCAGTGTGGATGCCACAGAGAGCTGAAGCTGTTATAGCTGCAGAGGGTGGGCTGACATCATATTAAACCCTATGGATTAAGAATAGGACGCCACTCAAGTTCATATGCATGTGAAGACAGACAAGTGAATAACTTTATTATGTATTGGGGAGAGCTCTAGCAGAAACTAATAAACTCTGATATGTCTTAACTGTATAACAACCATATGAAATATGAAAATGTGCCACACACAGTTATCTACAGTATACTGCATGTTGTCTAAATTCTTCTGAAAATGACTGGAGCAACTTTGGTGTTGTTATTAGTGTCTTCAGCCATTGTGTGTGTACAGTACAGTGTTTCTTCATTTCTGTAACTCAGAGTGCATATGGGGGGGTGTCTGCAGCTCTGCCTGTCAGTCTTTCTGTCACACCCTCTCAAATCCTCACCTCATGAATATTCATGCTCTGTATGATTATACCCGTTCTAATCCAGGAAAATGAGTGGGATGATAAAGAGCCCCCTGAGCGCCACGGCCGCTCCTCTGAAACTGAAGTAAACAAATAATCAACACATCTCAAAGTTGCCTCCACAAACAGTACAAATTCAGGGGCCCTTGCTGCTTTTTTCTGACAATGTTGTCTGTGGAGTGTGATGTGCAGGGCATCAAAAGCCAAAGGTCACAGTAGAGAGACCGTAAATGAGCTTGATCGAATAGGAGCAGGACTAGAATGAATTCTTTGTGACCTCAACACAGGCTGAAACTCATGTGAGCATGAGCAGAAAGAGAAAGAGGGCCTCTTTCTTGTAATTGCATCAGCACTTCGTTAACAATAATGCAATTAAAAGGAGGGCTGCTGGAAGACATGTAACTCAAAGCATTTTTTTTCCTCCTGCCTCTCTCTCTGTTTTCCCACATGAGGCTGAGGTATGTTAATGTCAATTGGATTTTGCTTGTTATCGCTCCAGCCGTCCTAATCCGATCCCTGGGAAAGTCAGGGAACAAGATGTCAAGTCAGTTGAAATATTTGCTGGGCTGATAAGCGAGAATGAGGATTTCTCTTCCCACAATGCAGCACTGCTGCAGTTTATAAAGAATGTAAATAGAGTCAAATGTCACAACTGTAAAGGGCAGCGTGGGAGCAGAGTGAATGTGTTGCTTGTTACATACCTATTAGCCAGTTTATAAAAAAGGTTCATGTCTGTGGATATTTAAAAACTAAAGGTGAATCGTGCCTCTCAAGGTGGATAGTTTCAATAAACATCGTGGGCCCTGCATGGCTTAAAAAAAATCTGACTGAGCTCCTCTGACTATGAAAACTAAGTTACTTCATAAAAATGATCTGGTCAATGGGGGGGGGGGGTGTCGTTTAAAAGGCTTAGAAACGCTCTCCATCTTGGTTGACCCTCTTTAGACATGGTCCTTTTTCAGGTTTCAAACTCATGCTGAGTCAGCACAGTTTACCTGTAATAAAGGTAACAAAGAGCCTTATTGTAATGTTTGGGGTAGGGATGGCTGTGGGTATCTGCCAGCACCAGCTACTGATGTGATACCAGTGTTAAATGAATAATCAGCACACTGTGAGGAAAAGCCTGGGAATCATCCTTTAATGTGTGAGGAAACATAAACAGCTTTCCTTACTTTATAAAATGAAATGTAACAAATGAAAACATCCAAGACTATACATTTACAGAGTTTTTGGTATTTATTAGTGAAATAAATAAATACAGTGGGTAAAAAAAAACTGATTTATTTGCATTGATCTTATTTCAGACCAACATGAGCATCATTAGGCTGCTGCCAGCTGCTGTCATTTACAGTCACACAGGTGTAGAGCTGATAGGAGACTGCTCAAGTGAGATCATATTTAATCACATTAGCAACAACACGCTATGTTACTGGGAGCATAATAAAAGCTGACCAACTGTGTTACACTGAACCGGGGTCCTTCCAGCTCCTTAGAGGAGGTCTGTGAGTGAACAGTAAGCGGAGGAATGAGTGAGAGAGAGAAAGCATGTTGTCGTCTGACCTTTTCACTCATGTCAGCTCACTCTGTCCACAGCTTTAAGTAAGTTCTCAAACATCTAGTTAGAGCTGTTGCTGTCGCAGTGTGAAATCTGCCGTCAGCTTGCTCCATGCTGACTTAGCCTGTGACAATGACAATTATTAGTGATTACAAATATTGGCTGCAAACTGGACACTGTGGTGGAGCGGATCCATCATGGATAATCCTGACCTGCACCACTTACTGGACAAGCAGTGGAGCACCTTCTTTATCAGACTGATTCAACTCCGCTGCCACAAGGATAGATACAAGGTATCTGTCATAACACAAATAACGCTCTACGGTGCAACACATCTGGCTGCAGATAAACATCTGTTCTCTCATGCTATTTACACTAAAAGGAAAAATAAAGTAACACTTTTTAATCAGCGTATAGCATCAAGTCAGTTAAACCTCTAGGATACTGACCTGGTAAGTAGCAGTGTTTTGTATAAGTAGCAGAGGGGGTTCAAAATCAGTTTCAGCTGCTTTGCTGGTAATGAAATTAACAACAGGTGCAGTAGAGGGGCAATAATGGTAAATGGACTGGTTCTTATATGGTGCTTTTCTACTCTGTGAGTACTCAAAGCGTTTTATACAACATGCCTCATTCACCCATTCAAGCACTTCTTTCTATCTACAATTCACACACATTCATACTTCAGGAGCCAGAAGGTTTGCTGTGTCTCCCAGCACAGTTTCAAGAGCATGGAGGAGATTCCTCCTTCCACAAAGGAGCAGATATCGATTCTGCTGATGGGCTAAGGACCTTCTACGGTCCTGTCCAAATCTCCTAGGGTAACTGCCTGAGACCTACAAAATGTCTCTGACCAAACAATCAGAAATAGACTTCATTAGGGAGTGCCTGATGTCCTCTAATGGTCCCTGTGGTCACTGCCTGGCACTGTGGAGTCCAATTTGCATTTGCCATAGAATACCAGAATTGGCAGGTCGATCACTGGCACCTTCACAATAACTAATGATTAAATACTGAGTGGTTCATAAATACACAGAGAGTGAAAAAGAGGTGAGTGAAGAAGACAGTGCATTATGGGAACTCCCCAGCAGCCCAGGCGTACTTATAGTTAAGGCTGGATCAGGTGACGCTGATCCTAACTATAAGCTTTATCAAAAAGGAAAATTTTAAGTCTAATCTTAAAATCTTGGCATGCTATGGCTCAGGAGGTAGAGCCAGTCATGTACCAATTAGAAGGTCAGAAGTTTGATTCCTGGCTGCTCCAGTCTGCATGCCAAGTATAACTGGACAAGATAATGAACCCAAAGCTGCTCTTCGGTGTGTTTATTAGAATGTGAATATTAGATAGAAAACACACAGGTGTAGAAAAAAAGTATTTGTATGAATGGGGTGAATGAAGACATGTTGTACAAATCTCTTTGGGTGCTCAGATAGAGTAGAAAAGCTCCAAGAACCAGTCCATTTATTAAAAATAGAGACGGTGTGTGTCTCCTGAATCCAAGCTGGGAGCTGGTTCCACAGAAGCTGAAGGCTATGCCTCCCATTCTACTCTTAAGTATCCTAGGAACCACAATAAGCCAGCAGTCTGAGAGTGAAGTGCTCTGTTGGGGTGATATGGTACAATGAGGTCTTTGAGATAAGATGGGGCCTGATTATCCAAGACCTTGTATGTGAGGAGAAGGATTTTAAATTCTATTCTAGATTTAACAGGGAGCCAATGGAGAGAAGCCATCCATCCATTCATCCATCCATCCATTCACTTCTACTTATCCTGTTCAGGGTCACAAGGGGGGGGCTGGAGCCTATCCCAGCTGTCAAAATTGGAGAAATATGCTCTCTCTTTCTAGTCCCTGTCAGCACTCTAGCTGCAGCATTTTGGATCAGCTGAAGGCTTTTCAGGGCAACCTGATAATAATGAAATACAATAGTCCAGCCTAGAAGTAAAAAATGCCTGAACTAATTTTTCACTCCTAATTTTTAAAGATATTGCACAAATACAAAAAACAGTCCTATATATTTGTTTAATATGTGCATTGAAGGACATGTCCTTGTCAAAAATGACTCCAAGATTCCTCAGAGTGTTACTGGAAGCAAAGGTAATGCCATCCAGTGTATGTATCTGAATATCTGGTGAGCATGGTTGAACAGTTTCAACTCATTATCTAAGATAAAGACCATTGTACTGTATTGTAAGGTAAAGACCATACATAAAGTTTGTAATAAGCACGCTCTCCTGCAGCTGCATCCTGTGCTCCGTCTGAGCTGTCACGTTTATCCAGAAAACAGCTTTCCAAACCAACCGCACCACACACAGTGCCCAGCAATACTTTAACAGAAGAGTCTTATTTGAAAAACAGTGGCCTCTAACTGATCTGAATGCTATTTCTGGAGACAAACACATAGTAGATTGCACTCTCCCTAATTGGGTCTTCTAGTTTTTGATTCACTAATTGTGGATGTGATCTTGGTAAAATGGTAGTCATTATTAAAACAAACTGGCTTCGTTTTTGCTTTAAAATTTGCACTTTGTTTAATCTATCCATAAACTTCAGTCAGTCTAAAGAGGGGAACCAAATCTCTAACATTAATGGTAATCGTCAACTATAATCTATGGCTCTTGTACGCAGAGGATGTCTGGCCACATCCACGAAGGGTATTTTATTCACTCATGCTAATGTTTTAGAGGGAAATGAAAGAGGGGCGGAGAAACAAAAGGACAGACAGTCACCCACTCTGTCTACCAAGAAGGCAGACGTTTGACCTAATTAGTATGCAAACATATGCACGGGTGAGGGAGGATGTTCAGTTGGAGGTTTTTAGTGATTTAAGGCAAGAGAGGCAAAGACACTTCCTGTCCTCCATTCATCCATCCATCTCTCTTGCCTATTGTGCCCTGTAGCTCTGCATCTCTCTAGCCTACATTCATTTCCAGACATCTCTGTGTTTGGTGGCAGCTGGAGGACATGGTCAGGCGGGTAAGACCCGACATCCATAAATTAAGATGCAGGAAAATAAAGAAATCAAGGGACAAGGCTTTGCTTTGTTTTTGTATTGTTTTTGTGATCTGAAGGGAACAACAGTTGGTAAAAGTGCTTTGTTTGTTAGTTGTGCTCTTAGCATTGTCTTAGACGATGTATTTAGTTGAGCACTGATACTCAGATGATCCTCAGGCTAACAAAGACAATGGGCAGAATACTTCTCTCCAGCTGATTACCTCATTCTCCCCGCAGGAGCCAGACATAGCTGCAGTAATTATGATGATGTAAATCTGAAAACAAAAGGCAAAAAGGAAAGAGTGCAAAGGAGAAATTGCATGAGCATGTTGGCATTTGGTAAGAAGGGCACTTGGAAACCCCTGCTGTTTCATCACATCATGTATCCCAGGCACACTTCTCCTCATCTCCTCTGGCCTTTGGTGCAAAAGACATTGGTGCTAATTGTGTCTGATGTTTTCAGTCCCGGGAATAATACAATGAGTTGAAGAGGAGAACGAGAACAGAGACCAGACAAAGGTTGGGCGGTGTGAAAAGGGACCGAGCAGTGAAGGGGAAGGAGGAGTAATGAGGGAAGAAATTAAATGAAATGAAGGTGAGTACGAATGAGAAGGGTAAAGAGGATGTGGATAGACTGAAGGTGGGAAAAGGAGACGACAAAGGCAAGCTGAATAAAAACGAAGGGGAAAACAAAGTAGGTTATAATATATTTGTGTCATAGATATAAATAACAGTCACTGACCCAATGACACCTCTATTGGAGGCTATGAGGAGTGCACCTATACCAAAATATGTCTGTCACATGTCTGTGATGAGTTTTTTTATTTCGAGGGACGCAACAGGGGTGTCAGGATTGATGCCTATGGCAGCTGATATCCAGCCAGAAACAAGAAGGGAGGAGAGGATGGGCAGAAATAAAGAAAGAGATATGAACTACAGAAGCAAAGACTTGAAGACGTGGAAAAGGCGAAAGGAACAAATGAGATGTGGTGAAGGACAATTTGTAGAAGAGGAAGAGAAAACAATACTCTGGTGGCTAAAGTGTTAAAGACATGTACTCTTCGGGACCTTGACTCCATCCTGCATTAGTGCAAAGACTAAATGGAAATGATGTTAGGATGGTAGCTCCCATTGCTGCCATAGCAAAACAGGAACAACCACAGGTTTCTTTGCAGGTCTGTGACCAGACTGACAAAGACTCGGAGCTCTGTAGAACATCCATTTAACTACATACAAGTAGTGCATATGTAATTTGAAGTTGTGTCTAACTTCTGGGTATTTTATAGGACATGAGACAAATTATCCTATAAGTAACTTCAAGCAATGTGTAATTTCCTGGTAATTCTGTGGGAAAAACAATATTTCCCCATCTTACATCATAAGTACGCTGTACTTTTAGGGGCATGGGCTGGATTATTGAGTAGAGTTTTTTTTTTTTTTATACAATTTGATTTAATATTTACTGTATTGGTGTGCATGATGGATTATCCACTATTACATTGTCCTTTTATACTAAAAATAAGAATGATATAGTGATATGAACTGTTCTTCTACTTGGAATCATATTCTTAATACACACAATCAAATTTTGCAGAGCATCTGAGCCTTTAATGAAGGAGACAGTGTGAAATATTTTCATTTACTTAAAAACACAAAGAAACACAACAGCCCACAGACATTTCAGCAGAGAATATAGAACTAAATGTCATGTGCTTTACCATGACTGATGTTCTTTTTATATAAATATATTTTAAAAAATCAATTAAACAGCACTGAACTGTAGTCAGGTAGTGACAGCACAGCCACTGTGGAGTGACACAGTTTTTCGCTGTGTAAAATGAACTGTGTGGTAACATTTTAGTGCACCTGAGGAATGCCCATGGGTCAATGGCACACTTTTTTGGTTAAAATATATCTAAGTAGCACATTTATTTTTGTACAAATGAAGCATTATGAAGTAAGTCAAACTGTAAATCAGTGGAAAATGTTGTAAAAAGAAGCAAGTAAATGTTGGGGCATAACACTGTTTTACCTTCAGATGTTCAGTTGATGTCTGCGTATGTTCACTAACTGGTTCATGCTAAATTATTCATTGTTTTATGTCAACAAGGTGAGCAGTGATTCTTTGATCTGTCACTGACAAACTGCCCCACATTTGTTTTTCTTCACAGAAGAAAGAAGAAAATTAAATACAGTCACCAGGGAGCCAGCATTTTTTATTTTTTATGTATTTTTTTGTAGATTCACGAAGGTTGCTGTCCTATTTTTACACGTGTGACTGAGCCAATAGCTTTCTCTGAATTGGAAAGTATCTTTGTTAGGCAAACAAAAATTAAACATTCAGTTGTCTTATTTTGTTGATTAATATACAAACACTTTTTCAATTTAATTTTTTTTATATAGCACTAAGTCACAATAAACAGTCACATCAACGTGCATTATATTGCAAGGTAAAGACCCTACAATAATTACACAGAAAACCCAACAATCAAAATGACCCCCTATGAGTAAGCACTTGGTAACAGTGGGAAGGAAAAAACTCTCTTTTAACAGTTATTTTAAAGGACTAGATGTTGCAATCCCTAGTGAATCACCTCTGTGTTTATGAGTGGGTTATGAAGGGACATCTAAGATAGTTGATCTTGATGATCCAGGATGACACATCATCAGTCGTGTACCCTTGCCTCCTTGGGTCTTTCGGCCATTTATCACAATACACCCTCAGCTGGGGCAGGCCCACCCCAGGCTGATCAGACCTGGGTGTGTGTCATCTGGGGTGGTCTTTTAGTTCCCCACACTGTCTCTTTTCTTTTCAGCCATAGCCAGTGACTGCTTGTCTCTGCAACTGTGGTCTTCCTCTGGCTTTGCCCTCTGATGCCAACTTCCTTTAGAAACCTTACTGTGGAGCCAGCAACAAACCCCCTTCATCCCATCTCCACTGGACGCACCTTCACCGTCCAGCCCCGTTCCTCTGCTTCAGCTGCCAAGCTGGCATAAAGCAACTTTTTCCTTTCATGTGCTTCCTCGACGGCATCTTCCCAAGGGACTGTCAGCTCAACTATGATGACATGGTGGTAGGATTTGGACCAGAGAACTAGATCTGGGCGCAGGTTGGTAACAGCACCTTCTAAAGGAAATGTGAGTCTCTGGGTGAGATCGACCCTCGTTTCCCAGTCCCTAGCTGCATCTAGTGAGCCTACGCCTGAGAGCGAGGCATTGGTCCGTTGCTTATCCCCTTCCCGGATAAAGGGTGTCTGTGGAAAGATAGGCTGGGCAGCTGGTGGAATGGCATTGCTTGTGGTTCTTCTGTTCTCCAAGGCAGAGGCCAAACACTTAAGCACCTGATTGTGCCTGAGGAAGAAACCTCAGGCAGAACCAGGCGCAGGGAGGGGCAGTCATCTGCCAAAATCATTCCAAGATTCCTCAAAGTGTAAATGGAAGACAAGGTAATGCCATCCAGAGTTAGTAAAAAGTTAAACACCATGTTTCAAAAATTTGTAGAATTGAGTACAATAACTTAATTTAACTGAATTTAGAAGCAGGAAATTAGAGGTCATCAAGGCCTTTATTTATTTAAGATATTCCTGCAGTTTAACTAATTGATGTGTGTCATCTGGCTTTATGGGTAGATAAAGCTGTGTATCATCAACATAGCAATTGTAATAATACTGCCTAAGGGAAGCATGTATGGCATAAACAGAATTGGTCCTAGCACAGAACTCCTTAATTAACCTTAGTGTATGAAGAGGACTCCCATTCACTGGAGTCTATTAGATAAATATAATTGAAACCACTGCAGAACAGTACCTTTAATACCTATGGCATGCTCTAATCTTTGTATTAAAATGTTATGGTCAACAGTATCAAAAGCTGCACTGAGGTAAAGCACAACAAGCACAGAGATGAGTCCACTGTCAGAGGCTGTAAGAAGATCATTTGTAACCTTCACTAATGCTGTTTCTGTACTGTGATGAATTCTGAAGCTTGACTGAAACTCTTCAAATAAACCGTTCCTCTGCAGATGATCAGAAGAACGGTTTATTTGAAGAGTTTGGAGATTGGCCTATAATTAGCTAAGACAGCTGGATCAAGTGATGCTTTTTTAAGTAATGGTTTAATTACTAACACCTTAAATGCCTGTGGTATGATTAATCTGTCTTTATTAGTTATAAAGACAGATTAATCATGTTAATCTGTCTTTATAACAGATTAACATGTTGATGGTTTGGTGGAAGCAAATCAGAAAGATCTATCGGAAAGAGTCTAAACAAATACCAGCAGCACTGAAAGCAGCCAAACATAAAGATATGCCTTTGAGATGGTTATAAATACTGATAACTGAGCTCTCTGTGAACAGAATTTAGGAAGCTGCTCTGCACTGTGTTGGCACATGGCACTGAAGAGCATAATAATAGAGAATTATATCCTTAAACTTAGTTACAGCACTTTCAGAAAGACTTCTACTGTAATAAAACGTATTCCTCACTGCTGTGTAATCCATTAAAGTAAATGTAAATGTTACTAAGAAATGATCAGACAGGAGGGGGCTTTCAGGGAATACTGTTCTTCAGTTTCTATGCCATATGTCAGGACCGATCCAGAGTATGATTAAAGTGGTGGGTGGGCTCCTTTACATTTTGATAGAAGCCAACTGAATCTAACAATAGATTAAATGCAGTGTTGAGGCTGTCATTCTCAACATCTATATGGATGTTAAAATCACCCACTATAATTATTTTATCTGAACTGAGCACTAAATCAGATAAAAAGTCTGAGAAATCAGACAGAAACTCTGAGTAAGGACCAGATAATAACAAATAAAAGAGGTTTTTGAGTTTTCCAGTTAGGGTGGACAAGGCTTCAAGTCAGCCTTTCAAGTTAATTAAATTTCTCTCTGGGTCTTTGGTTAATTAATAAGTTGGAGTGGAAGATTGATCCTCCTCCTCGACCTGTGCTTATAGAATTCTGACAGTTACTGTGACTCTGGGGTGTTGATTCATTTAAACTAACATATTCATCCTGCTGTAACCAGGTTTATGTAAGGCAGACTAAATCAATACGTTGATCAATTATTAAATCATTTACTAACAGGGACTTAGAAGACAGAGACCTAATGTTTAATTGTCCGCCTTTAACTGTTTTTGGTGCAGTTGAATAGAATAGAATAGAATAGAATAGAATAGAATAGAATAGAAATGCCTTTATTGTCATTATACAGGATGTACAATGAGACTGGAGGGCCACTCCTGTTCAGTGCCATGCAGTAGGAAGTCACACTTCTTAAAATATAAAATAGAACTTATAAAAATATACAGAAAATAAAACAATTTATAAAAATATACAGAAAATAAAACAATGCATAAAAATATATACATTGTAAAAATAAAATAAGTATATACATTTAATAATGAAGATGGTGAATATTGCACTTGGTGAATGAATATTGCACTAGTGGATGAATATTTGATATTACACAATATAGGAGTGATAGATATTGTTCAGTATGAATAATATAATATTGCACAGAGATGTGGGTGAGTGTGTGAGTTCAGGGTGGTGATTGCTCTGGTGAAGAAACTGTTCTTGAGTCTGTTTGTACTGGCTTTGGTGCACCTGTAGCGCCTGCCAGAGGGCAGCAGGTCAAACAGTTCAAATCCAGGGTGTGAGCTGTCCTTGATGATGTTCCTGGCTCTGCTGATGCAGCGGGAGGTGTAGACGTCCATCAGGGAGGGGAGAGGGCAGCCAATGATTCTTTGTGCTGTCTTGACGACCCTCTGAAGCCTGACCCTGTCTGCCTCAGTGCAGCTGCCGTACCATACTGTGATACAGTACGTCAGCAGGCTCTCAATGGATGAGTGGTAGAAGGTCAGCAGCAGGTTTGGGTCCAAGTTGTTCTTCCTGAAGACCCTCAGGAAGTGAAGTCACTGCTGAGCGATCAGCAAAGATGAGGACACCAAGAATCCTGAAGGTGTGGACCCTCTCCACACACTTGCCGTTGATGTAGAGGGGGGTGCTCAGTGTGTGGCTGGAGGAGAGATGGGGGCCAAGTCTTACAGTTTGGGGCGGTTGGTTAGTGAACTATGATTGGCGTAACCGGGTGTCATCACTGCTGATGTGAATTATGAACTTACCAAATCTATGTTTAGTCTCAGCCAGGAGTTTCAAATTTCTTTGAATGTCGCCTGCTCTGGCCCCTGAAAAACATTCAACTATGGTTGCTGGTGTCGCTAGCTTCACGTTTCTTAAAACAGTCACCAACAACCAGAGTTTGTTCCTCGCCGAGTGGGGAAAAAACGTGTAAAGCGGTCTTCTGGTCATGACTATGCTTTCTCCTCACAGTCACCCAGCCGGCCTGCAGTTTGGGATTTGCTGGGGGGGAACTAATGGTAGCTAAGCTACCTTGGTCCGTAACAACTACAGGGGCCTGGCTAGCTATAGGATTTTCCAGGGTGCAGATTCCTGGTGCAGATTGGTATCCAATTCACTGAGCCTGGCCTCAAAAGCTACAAACAGGCTACACTTATTTACAAATCCCGTTACTGCCTAAAGGAGGTCAACACAAAGACACAAAGAGCAGGAAAGTGCGGGACGGACAGGAGAAGCAGCCATGCTGAGCCAGCCAAGAGCTGAGCTAATAGCTGCGCTAAACTAGCAAATTCCTAAAAACCCACTGTGAATAAATAAGTCGAAATAAGTCGTTATCTAGATCAATTGAGCTACACAGATTAAACAACTAAAAGACACAGCAAAACACCACTGTGCTCCGGAACAGGAACAGAAAGTGATACGATACCGCAGTGAGAGCCAACACCAAGTGACAGAACACAACCCCACTCTGCAGTGATCAAATGATTTTCATAAACTGCTAAATATTTTCATAAATGCTAGAAAGATCTATGGACTTCTGAACATAAGAGGGATGAAACATTGGTCATTAAATTAAAAGGAGCTCCACATTTTACTGGGAAAGCTCAGGGAGTTTATTCTGTTAACATTAGTGAATAAATTTGGGTGAAATGGCCTAGATTAAACTTGCCACTCCTAACTTGCTAGGTACGCTCTCTCTTGCCACTCTTCTCCATCCTGTAGTGGCAGTGCACTTCATCCCTTCAGTTTCAATATGTTCTTTCCTGTTTGGTCACAGTATCCTGAGGGAAAGACCCACTTACAGAAATATGCTAATGTCAATATCATTTTGCCGCATTTGTGTTATTCCATATTCATTCTTTTTTTTTTTTTTTTATCTTTTTAAAAATTCTTTTAATGTGCAAATTAATGCAACACAACACAAAGCCTTCTCACCTACAGTACATCCATCAGCAGCAGTTTCTGGAGGTGCTGCCTGTCACTTGGCTCAGTAGCATACTGTATAATGACAACAAATTGGCATTTTTATCGTGTAATGTTCCACACTGTAGTTCAAGGTTTTTGAAAGCAGTTTATCCTTTATTCTTGCCGACACATGATGTTTTAATGTTTTAATACTATATTATTTCTAAAATTATTCGACAACCCCAATTCCAAAAGAAATTCCAAAGAAATAAATACAATGACTTGAATGAATTTCATAAACCCATATTTTATTTACAAGAAAACAGTGAGAAAATATGTTGTTTTAAGAAAAAAGTCATTTTGATCTGAAAAAAGACAGGTCCATGTTTATCACTGTGTAGCATCTGCTCTTCTTTTAGCAACAGTCTGCAGACGTCTGGGAACTGAGCAGAGCAGCTATGGGCTTTTTATTTTTAGAGGAATGTCCTATTCTTGTCTGATAGAGGAGTCTAAATGCTCAGCAGACCTCTATATGTTTTGGTGTAGTTTTCTTTTAATGGTGCTCCAAATGTTTTCAGATGTGAAACATCTGGACTTCAGGCAGGCCAGTTCAGCACCGGGACTCTTAATCCAAATCCATGCTGTTGGAATAGATGCAGTTTTTGGTTTAGCATTGTATTGCTGCAACAAAACCAAAAACCAAAAAACAAAACAGCCTTCCCTGAAAAAAAAAAGTCAACATTGATGGGACCTTTCCAGATGTGCAAGTTTTCCACTTTTCCTCAGCCCATTTTTTGTGTTTCTGGATCATGTTCACATATGTCTTCTTCTTTGCATGATGAAACTTTAAGCTAAATTTATGGATGGCATGGTGAACTGTGTTGGCAGACAGTGATTTCTGGAATTGTTCCTGAGCCCATGCAGTGATTTCCATGACAGGTTCAGGCCTTTTTTAACCCTCATCCTACCAACAAACTTTGACAAACATGCACTACCAGCTGGGGTCCCTAAAGTCCTCAAGAATAATTTACTGTCAGAAGCAAGCATATTGGTAAACTAGTAATAGCAGCAAAACATATTTCTTTTTAAAACATTATTAGTTATTATGTAATTATTATTACAAAATTGCAAGTAAAGTGAAAATTTGTACTTTTCTTTAACACTAATGCTTCCATCTTCTATCCATGTATGTGTTGTATTTGCATGATGAAACCAGTCAGGATCATTTTGATCCCAATAATAAATAATAATCTTTCTGTCTGTGGTTTGGAAGCAAAGTTAACACCGTTTTTAAGTAGATTTTCCAGCTGAGCACTGGACAGTCTGCAGTTCCCTCACTCTTAGGAGGGCCATTGCTGCTCAGACTAGAGCTTGTAATGGAGCATTGTCAACTCTTCTTTTCATGTCTGGCATAACCAGGTCATGCTCTAGCTCTTTTAGGTACATTACGTACATTTTGCTAACGTCCGGTCTGGGAAGTTCCCCATCCAGAAGAGGAAAGCAGCGATAGCATCTGACTCTTTATTTTTTAAAAGTTCTCCTAACCCCCGGATACTGAATGTTATCTTAACTTAGGCCCCACAGCAAATATTAAATGGAAAAATAGTTCAATTTATTAAAACTGCATAGGTCAGAATGGGATGCTTTTGACTATAGTCCACTTGGAACCAAAACATTTGTATTATTATAAAGCAATAATCAAAGCAGCAATAGAAAACAATGATGTGGCATCACTAGGAACAAATTGATTCACAAAGTCATAAAAAACTTGAATGACGGAAAAATCAACTGTGAAATATGAAGCATACAGTACCTCAGGGGTCTGCAGGGACCCAAGTCGGTACGATCAGTGCTGCCTGAGGGCCCAAATAGCATAAGTATCTAATATTGATTTTTGGCCTTTACCAATGTGCAAAGAAATTTCTCCAGATTCTCAAAATCTTTTGATGATAATATGTACTGTTGATGATGAAATATTCATCATCTTTACAATTTTATGTTGAGGAACATCCATCCATCTGCTTCCACTCATCCTGTTCAAGGTCATGGGGGGGCTGGAGCCTAACCCAGCTGTCATAGGGCGAGAGGCAGGATACGGCAGCCTGTCGCAGGGCCAACACAGAGAGAGACAAACAACCTTTCACACTCACACTCTTATTCCTATGATGGTGTGTCAAATGTCTCTGACATACAAATACAGTATGTTAACCCAACCCCGGTAAGTGTATCAACTGTGGAAGGAAACTGGAGTACCTGGAGAAAACCCACGCGAGCACAGGGAGAATATGCAAACTCCACACAGAGAGAGAGAGAGAGAGAGAGAGAGAGAGAGAGAGGCCTGGGCCACGGTGGAATCAAACCCAGACCTTCCAGATGTTATTCTAACTGTGAGGCAGCAGTGCTAACCACTGCGCCACCGTGCTGCCCTGTTGAGGAACATTATTCTAAAATTGTTCCACAGATTGGTGAATCTCTGCCCATCTTTACTTTTGAGAACTCTGCCTCTATAAGATGCTCTTTCTGTGCCAATCACATTACTGACCTGTTGCTAGTTGCAAAATCCTCCAGCTGTTTTGTTTAGTACTACTCACTTTTCCGGCCTTTTGTTCTCCTCTAACAACTTTTTGGAGATGAGCTGCCATAAACTGGGGCGGCTGTGGCTCAGGAGGTAGAGCAGGTCATCTACCAATCGGAAGGTTGGATCGATTCCCTGGTCACTCCAGTCTGCATGTCGAAGTATTCTTGGTTAAGATACTGAACCCAGAGTTGCCCCCATTGCATCCATCAGTGTGAGCATGTGTGCGAATGTTAGACAAAGCACTTGTGTATAAAAAAAAAAAAGCTTGCATGAATGTGTGTGTGATTGGGTAATTTAGGCTTGTAGTTAATAAAGAAATCACAAGCTGTGGTTTGGGTTCCCTGCTGCAAAGCCACATCAGCAGACAATGTGGCCACTGAAAGTGAATTTGCCCTGACATGCTTGGCTGCATCTGTAGGTTGGACATGGAGACTTGTGTGGGGTAAACCAGCACAGGCAGCACTTGGGTTGTATTAATTAAAATACGGACCAGAAAATGGTTTTTACACTATAATTTCAATATCTGATCATTTTATTTTTAATATAATTATCAGTACATCACATGAAAGAAAAAGGGTTGTGTGGTACAGAAGCCTTTGGTTAGTCCCGAAACACATGTAGCGACATTTGGGTGTTTGTCACAATACCCTTTATTGTATTCTCTTTTCACACTTTACACTCGCCTTTTGTTTCCTGGCAGGCATCCACCTCAGCTCAGCTCAGTCCACCTCTCCTCCTGCCAGCTACTGCGTAAAAAGACATAAAACACACAATCGATCCCATGCCGGGCAGCTGCACGCAGCCCGTTCCCCCGACACCCCTCCCTGAACCCGCTGCCCCACCTCTCCCCTGCAGCCGTGCCCCAAACCACACCCCGCCACCACAGGTTGTTAGTCAGCATATAATCTGCATGTGCTCCATATTATATTCCATATATATTCATTACCTAGCAGCTAATCATTTCTGGATGACCAATAGATACTTTTCTTAACCCTCTGGGATCGACAGACATGCCAGCATGTCCAAATGACATTGTCGATTTGATGCATGTTTCATGCCGGAAGAAACAGTAAAAACAGCATATTTGCTAGCAGGAAGTGCTTGCAAGCAAAAAAAAAAAAATGCAATCACAACATCCCCTTTCCTATTGGTGAAAAAATACACACATATCAAAAAATTCAATCAACGTGTGGCATTTGGTTGCTGAGGAACAGGTGAAAGTTATGAGAGTGACAGCGGCGAAAGACAGACAGTGATATAGATAGCAAGAGATTTATGACATTTAGCATATTTGGAGTGTATAGTTAGTGTGTTATTTAGTCATGGACAAGGCAGATGCTACTAGAAAGCCGCTGTCTGTGTTTTTTTTATAGAGTGTCACAAATAGTTTGTGTGGCATCTTATTGCGACACCTGATTGTTCTCTAAATAGTTGTACAAAACACTCGCAGCATTGCCTGCATTTTAATGTAAAAAGTTGTATACAAATTTGTTGTTGCTAAATTTGTAAATAAGGTTTTGAAAATTATGACATATTTGTATTTTAAGTTTTAAAAAATGTTTGGTAAACATAAAAATCTTTCTTCTACACATATTTTATATTTTGTGTGTGATTTTAGGTCCAGTGTGTTAATACAGTATGTCAAAATGAAAAAAATAACTGTACAGTCACACATGTGAGGTTGTGCTGAAACGAATGATACCAAACAAGGCAAGGTGAACAGTTTTTAAGATGAAATATAAAGGCAAAATCGAAGGTAGTCAAAAACAACCAATTAAACTCTAGACCCAAGGGTTAAAATCTGTATTTCCACTGGTTGGTTAAATAGGACTTCCACCACAGATGAAGACAGTTTAGCTGATTTAGGTCAGTTTATGTCTCTTTGTGAGACTTATAAACTGACATATAAACTGGGGGGTTGTTGTGATCACAGATCACATGTAAATCTGCAGATAAGAAAAAAGCAGTCAAGATTGCTCTGCTATCTCTAAAAAGGCATTGATTTCTATTTCAATAAGGAGAGATCATTAGGAGGAATTAAACGTGATTTATTGATAAGAAATACAATTAGCTATTTGGCGATTAGATTCCAAAAGGCAACTGAAGCAGAAGTGAATACCAATCAAGACAGGAATTAGGGCAGGACCCCTGGAGTCTAGATGCTGGCGGTGGGGGAGACCAAGATGGAGGTCTGGATGGTGAATGGGGAGGTGGTGGGTTGCACGAATGCATCTGAAAAGGAAAATGGCGGATAAGCAATGATATTTAAAGCACGCTGAGCAGAAGCTGATTGGCTCAAGGAAGGTGGGCAGGAAAATGATTGGACTAGAAGTGAAGTCAACATTGAGTTTGAAAGCATGGGAAAGTGGAAGTGATGTAAAATAAAGAAGTAGCCAAACACCTGGGAAAGTAGGCAGATGAGTGATTATAGCTCTTTCTTATTGAACTTACGCCTAAGTTTCATTACAATGAAAAAACCCTAAACGAGATCAATGCATAGAATTTTAAGACAGGAAAGGGTTAAGCCTAGGGTCTCTGCTCTGGACCTGTGTATCCTGGGGAGACTGAAGTCTTTCTTTGCCATCTGTATATACAGTAATATATTTACTTGTGTCTGCAGTCAAGTGACAATCAGAAAACTTAGATGTGAGCAAAAGATTAGAAAGTATCTGATCTGAAAAAAGCAATAAGCAGAAATTTTTAAGGACAAAAATGCTTCCAGTGGAAGGACAGTCTCAGAACTGATTGAGAGAGAGAGCAGATTTCTCCTATATTGGCTTCTTTTCATTGGTTCTCTGTTGAATCTGGAACTGAATTTAAAAGCCTTCTCCTCACATACAAGGTCTTGATCAGGCGGCCCTGAACTATGTCTTAGTTATGCTGCAATAGACCTGGGCTGCTTGGGGGTTCAAATGATGTTTTGCTTCTTCATTCTCCTCTTTTCATTTTGTTTATACACCACTCTGCATTTAATCATTAGTTATTATTAATCTCTGGCTATCTTCCATAGCATGTCTTTTGTCCTATCTTCTTCTCCCTCATCCCCACCTAGTTTCGGCAGATAACTGCCCCTCCCTGAGCCCGGTTCTGTCGACGGTTTCTTTCTTTTAAAAGGGAGTTTTTCCTTCCCACTGTCACCAAGTGCTTGCTCATAGGGGGTCGCTTTGATTGTTGAGGTGACTGTTTTTTGTGATTTGGCGCTATATAAATAAAATTTAATTGAAAGTAGAGCCAGCGGCAGCTTGTCTAGCATGCTAATCTCTCATCAGTTTCCTATCAAACACCAGTTTATCCACAATGTGCAAAGAACCAGAAAAGGCTGCTGGCCTCTCGGTTTGAGAAGCTCAAGCCACTTTTAATGCGAAACAAGCATGCTTCCCTTTGTGTGTTCCTCATGATGTGTTCAAATTTGAGGTTGGCCTATTCAGGGAATGTGGTCACCTTTGCCATATAACCAATTTGACTCTACAGGCTAATGTCTAAATATTACTTATTAATAGCTAATATGGATATTTTATTTTGTAATTTGCAATCAAAATGAAAAACAGTCATACCTTATTTAAATTTATTCACCATCCCCTTTAAAGAAGTTACCTTGCATTAGCCTCAGCAACAACAACTCACTTTGAGCACTTCATTGCTCTCTTGAAGTCCTGTTCTGTTAGCACGTCAACATTATCTGCAACTCGTTGTTGGAACTCCTCCACTGTGTCAAAGCAGCAACAAGTCATTTAGGATTCATGAGTGGTAAGTTCAAGACAATACTCTGCTGAGGAAAGTGGGAGAACCACAGGAGTCTGTACTGTTAAAATGTAATTCAGCAGAAATACTGTGATCAAAATGGCATAATTTTTGTATTTGATTTTAACATTGGATAGGATGATGTTTCTTTTTTTGATGCTGCTTTACAAACACTGTAAAGCTGCGCTGATTTGTTTTGCACTTGCTCACATATACTCTCTGTGGTAGTAACAGGTCCTCATTATTTCTGATGTACCTGCTCTGCAAGCAACAGAAACCCTTTTGATTTTCTTTTTGTTCCTGTTTCACTCCTTGTTATATTATTTCAGCTATACTTGCTGTATGCATTATGAATATACAGTATGGTCCCAAAGGCTTCACTAGAACATCTGAAAATGCCACTAATCTACTTAAGTTCCACTGCCAACATACAAATAGTGCAATGTTTATTTATTTGATGTCAAAGCTTCTTGTGTTTTTAAATGTTAAAAGCTGAGAGATTTCTAGTATGCTCTAAAACATTTGTAGCCCATACAGCCCAGTCCCCCAAATTAAGCATTTTATAGTCATCTGCATTCAAATATGTTGGGTTGATGGAGCATTCAGTGCCTGTGGCCTTGTTGCTGTTATCCAGATGTGCTTCCTTAAATCATTTTAGTAGTTGTTAACCAAAGCATCCTGGGAACGCGCTACAGGACCTGCCATTTGGAGATGCTCAGTCATCACACTTTGGTCCTTCTCAGAGTAACTCTGGACATTTTTTCTGCTTCCAGCACATTAAGTGACTGTTCATCTGCTGCCCAATATTTCCCTCATCTTTAAAGGGTACTACTGATAATCAGTGTTATCCACTTTACCTGTAACCGAATGTGGCCGATTGGCATATACTGGTCAAAATACTGTTCATCACAGAATGGCAACTTGGGTAAAGGCTAAATCAAGAATTAGGTTGATTATTAAATGTTCTGTTGCGTCAGGCAATAAAAGATTATTCTTTTCCTTCTTTTCAGAGACCTCAAGCATTGAGGCTGAAGAGTGATGAAAGTGCTCAGGAATGGTCAACATTCATTCATCCACATTCAGCACTAACTGTTTTCTGTGTCCTCTTGTATCCCCTGTTCTGTGCTCTGAGATGTTTTATCAGCCATTATATGTTTTACTATGACCAAAGGAAGACAAAAGAAACAGCTATTTGCTATCAGCTTGTTTTATTCACAGCTGAAACTGGAGGGAAGAGTTAGTGTTCGAGAAATGGTTTTTGAGGGGGAAAAAAATGCAAGCAAACACAAGATTAACAATGAGACAGAAAGCGACAGTGAGGCGCTTCTGGGGAGAAAAATGAAGAAAAACAAGAGGAGGGTGAAGAGGCGAAAGAATAGAAGAAAGAGAGTTAAGCCAGATTGAGTGTGTCTGCCTCGGGTGGTACTAGTCACCCTGAATTATAAATGGTCTCTCACTTTCCAAGCCAAAACACACAACTACAATATAATACCCATGATGCATTTCCACTGGCAGGCCACTCCACTGTCCCCTGGGTTTGCCCTCACCACTAATCTCTGTCCTCTGCTTTCCTTAGCCTCCATCACTCTCTCTCCATCTTTTCAGTCCCTGAAGTGAAGGATTTTGCAAACTTTGCCCTCCTTCACTCTCTCCATATTCCTCGCCCGGGCCAGTAAGTAGTAATACTGTGTCACTCCGAGCTGCTATCTCCTTGCAACACCCCACCCCCAGATTTCCCTCTATCTCATTCTTTGTGCAAAAGAAAGTATCCATCTACCATCCCTGAACAATTTCCTCTCTTAGCTGTCCCAGTTTCTTTTGCAGCAAGCTTTTCACATTTTGTTCTCTCTTTCCATGCTGCCCTCATCTACCCAGTCATTTTCTTTCCCCTGCTGTGTGTTTGCTCTTTTCTTACCATGAGATCTACTGACCTTATATACACTCCCACCTGATCACTAGCTTTCTTATTTTTCTGTAATGTTAGAAACCAAATAAACCAGCAGCATATTACAGCATGCCCCAGTACTGAGGTGCATCTTTCCCTCTCTTCATTCAAATGTTGGTTTGGCTGTGAGTAAGAACTGTGGTAATGCACGATACAACAGATGACTGAACCTGGATAACAGTGGAGTAAAAGCTGTTTCTTTTTTTCTTTTCCTCTGAAGTGTGGTGGACAAAGGCAGGTGTTGGATCATGAATGAACATGACAAAGAAGACTGCAAAACGTCAGATCACCCACACTGTTCGTTTCTGGGGGTGATTCTGGAGTCCACAACTGCTTTCTCACCATTTTTTAGACTTTCCTGAACAGTGTACGGCCACTTAATCACATACTATTGCATGACATTGGCAACAATCTTGTTTGCCAATGTCACTCTGTATCACAATGACATCACAAAGCTCATGTCAGGACCACATCAGTTAAAAAAGGATTATTATTCCATCTGTGTTTTGTTTTTTTGTATGTGACCTCTCTCCCCTTGGAAACATAACATAAATGGAGAACCTAGATGCAGTGAAATTATCAAGATACCCTGGGGGTGGGAAAGCAGATCCAACATTGATAAGATAAGAACTAGCATGAATAGCATGAAATAGAGGAGGTGATGGTGAGTCTGAGAGCAGGTTACAGAGGCAGCAATACGCATCCGAAAGCAGTTTAATAGCATACACCATAAGAGGTTGGCCAATAGGATGCACATAGATACTTACTCTGGATAGCATTACTTTGACCTCCAGTACTACTGTAAAGAACCTTGGCGTCATCTTTGACCAGGATATGGCCTTTAATTCACACATTAATCAAATATATCGGACTGACTTCTTTTACCTGACTTTTTTTACATTGTTAATCTAGAAACATCATGTCTCAGAGTGATGCTCAACAACTAGACTCATGACTGTTCACCTCAAGGTGAACATCTTGGGAAGCCCACAAGCAGCCTGGACCTATACCAGCCTAACTGAGTATTTCTTCTCTATTCCCCTCCTTTCATGGGTTGATATGCCACTATCTCATGTCATTTACATTTGTCTCTTCTCTCATAGTTTGTGTAGTTTGTGTTTTGCCCTTGCCTATCTGTGCTTTACTTTCTCTTCTCTTTCCCCTTACTCAACCAGTCACAACCAATGTCTGCCCCTCCCTGAGCCTGAATTTCCCAGAGGGAGTTCTTCCTTTTCACTGTTGCCAAGTGTTGCACATAGAAGATCTTCTAATTGTTTTCTCTCTGAAGTTGTAGGGATTTTAAAGCATATTGGGGCAACTATTCCAAATTATATATATATATCTTGGTGATGCTCATTTTCAACTAATTTCTTTTTAATTTCCCCCCATTTTTTTTAACCATTTTGACATTTCACTATATTTAAGTTTACAGAGTTTCACAATGGAGTTTCATGTTGGACCAAAATCTTTGTAAAATTATTTAGTCATGCTGTTTTTATTTTCAGCTCTGTTGGCCTCTTGAAAAATCAAATAAAACCTTTTTTTTTTTTTAAATCTAGAGATCCACAGTTTATCTTTCTGTCATTTGAAGCATGTGAAATTAAATGTCGCATGCAGTTTTATAGTGTTAGAAATTTGTGATCATGGAAAACTAAACACTAACATAGCCTGATAACAATAACATTTTGAGGGCTCTAAAGTATGTCACTTTCTTTAAAGGTATTCTGTTGAGTTTTAGATCACTAGCCAGGTAAAGATAAATGAGACCAACATAAAGCATTTACAATATTTCATAATAATAAATCAGAAATAAGTTTTCTTTGTTTTTATTACCACTTAAGGCATTTATGGTGAGGAAAAACAAACATAAGGTTCACAGCTAGCATAACTCAGATGTATAGAATATTTAAATGAAGAGTTTAGGCAGATTTCCAGAGCTCTTTTTGATTTAGCAGTACATTTAACATGCATTTAAGTATACAGTAAAAAAATATGAAAAACATGAATATAACAAAAAAAATAAATTAAAAGGTATAATTACCTGTGGTTGTTTTACAGCTGTATGTAACCTTGTCCCCTATTCTTCCTAAAACTGTATCTTGCAAATGGCCTGGCATTCATATAACAATTTTTACTTGTGTCAACCACTCAGTCTGCATTACACCATAAGCGCATTCATCAGTTCCCAAACCCATGCTTCTTATACATACAGCAAGTCACACTCACACTGCTGATACATTGGGAGCAGTTTTGGGATTCAGTACCTTGCCTTAAGGCATTACAACATGAACGACCTGCCTTGCCCCCTTTATCAAGATATAACCAGAATAGTCAAATTCCTATCAGGACTAGCTGTTAAAATATTTGTTAATTTATATGAACATTCAGTCTGCTATCATAAGTAACAAGCTAATCTTTGAAATGAAAACAGAAAATAAATATATATAACTATAAATCAGTCATTAGACTTGCTCAAGAAATGATTCTATATTTAAAATCTAGAATCTGAGGAAAGAGTGACCCTCAGTGGTTCTAGTGTTAACTAAGTTCCTTAGTTGAACTGAAATAATCCAATGAAGAAGAAGAAGAAGAAGAAGTATGAGCCAGGTCTCTCTATCTTGTCTTCAACTGGTACAAAATCCTGCCACAAAACTTTTACCTGGAACCACCTCAACTGGCTCTTTTCAATGTGGAAGCATAGCAGCTCGACTATGAGCCCCTCCTGAATGACTGAACTCTTCACCCTATCTATAAGGGAAAAGCAAGCCACCCTTTGAAGGAAGTTCATTTCTGCTGCTTGTATCTGTGATCTTGTTCTTTTGATCACTACCCAAAGCTCATCCTCAAAAAGCAGAGATTAGATTTTGAGGTCTCCAAGCCAGAAGCCTTCGGCCACTTTGGCTAAGCCTAGATATTCTGTTCATAAAAATTATGAACAGAATCGGGGACGAAGGGAAGCGCTGGCGGAGTCCAACACCCACAGGAAATGAGTTAGAATTATTGACGGCAATGCAAACCAAGCTCTCGCTGCAGTTGTACAGTGACTGAATGGCCCATAACAACAGGCCAGACACCCCATGCTTGCAGCATCCCAACAGGATGCCCCAAGGGACTTAGTCGGATGCCTTCTCCAGTTCCACAAAACACATGTAGACAAATTCCCATGAACAAAAACCATGTTGATTCTGTTGAATCCGACTTCGACTAATGGACAAACTCTCCTTTCCAACACCCTGACAGACTTTTCCAGGGAGGCTGAGGTGTGTGATCCCCCAACAGTTGGAGCACCCTATGGTCTCCCTTCTTAAAGATGGGGACCACCACTCCAGTCTGCTAATCCAGTGGCATCGCCCCAGTTCTTCATGCAATTTCACACAGAGCCTTCAGGAACTCAGTGCACATCTCGTCCATATCACGGGTCCTGCTATCAAGGAGTTGTTAACTACCTCAGTGAGCTCACCCCCAGTGAAGGGTGAGTTCTCCCCCTCACCCACAGACTCTGCTTGCTCTCCAGAAGGTGTGTCAGTGGGATTAAAGAGGTCCTCAAAGAATTTCTTCCACCGCCCGATTATATCCTCAGTTGAAGTCAGCAGTGCTCTGGCAGTGCATTACACCATATGAGAAGAGCACCACTTTCCGCTCGTTACGGTTTGCCATAATTGCTTTAAGGCTGCTACACAGGTGGTGATCAGCTGAAAGCTCACCTCCTTGAGCACCCCATTCAGTGACTCCAAGAAGGCTGGGTACTCTGAAGTGTCGTTTGGCACATAAGTGCAAACAACAGTCAGGACCCGTTCTATGGCACAGAATGTTTCTAATTTTAGAGATCCAAGAAATGTAAGAAAGCAGTACTATATGTTTATTTAATATGTGCACATCCCGTTAAAAATTGACTAAGGTAATGCCATCTAGAGTGTCTGGTTAGAACTGTGTTTCTAAGATTTGTAGGGCCAAGTATAATAAGTACTTTTCATATAATAACAGTTTCATCTGAATTTAAAAGCAGGGAATTAGAGGTCGTCAAAGGCTTTTTTTTTTTAAGACATTCCTTCAGTTTAACTAATTGGCGTGTGTCATCTGGCTTCATGGATAGATAAAGCTGGGCATCATCTGCATAGCAATGACAATGTATGCAAAGCTTTGTAATAGTAATTATATTATGAACATTAGTGTGTGAAGAAGACTCCCCATTGACATGAACAAATTGGAGTATTGATGACATTTATGTTTTCATGTTGCATATTGAACCCAATTATCACTGACTTGCTATTGTTTATCTGTCTAATGAGATGACTTCCAGTATGATGGCACCTGTGTTTGGCTTTGCCACTATCGGCTGCAGTTTGTCCCACTCTACCATAGTGCTATTTTTCTCTGCTCTGCTGTTTTCTCTCTGTATCAGTGATGTATTGAATGAGTTGATTTATCATCATCTAACACTGTTATTTATCCAATCCTCAATGATGGTTCAAGATACCTCATCCTCCAGTGTTGGCATTTTCCATTCTTTGCTGCTGGATCTTTGTACAGCATGCTCAGGGGTGCCCTCCTGGGTACACTCAGATCACAGAGGAGGAGCGGGAGAAGAGCTGGTATCCAGGTGAAGCCCACACTGTTCTAGATAAATATGATTCAAACCACTGTAGACCTTTGATACCTATGGCATGTTCTCTGTGATAAAATATTATGGTCAACAGTATTGAACACTGCACTGAGGTCCAGCGGGACAAGCACAGAGATAAGTCCACTGTCAGAGGCCATAAGAAGATCATTTGTAACCCTCACTAATGCTTTCTGGACTGTGATGATTTCTAAAACCTGACTGAAATTCTTAAAATAAACCATTCCTCTGGAGATGATCAGTAAGCTGTT
The DNA here is from genome assembly GCF_007364275.1 of Archocentrus centrarchus. Lineage (NCBI taxonomy): Eukaryota > Metazoa > Chordata > Actinopteri > Cichliformes > Cichlidae > Archocentrus > Archocentrus centrarchus. The sequence goes on along the minus strand of NC_044355.1, from coordinate 32,847,220 downwards.
TTACAGCTAGAATTTCAAGAACTTTTAAGGTAAAAGGAAGGTTGGAGATTGGCCTATAATTAGCTAAGCTGGGTCAAGTGATGGTTTTTGAGGTGATGGTTAAATTACTGCCACCTTAAAAGCCAGTGATACATAGCTCATTAATAGAGACAGATTGATTGAGCAGTACTGGACACTCGAATAGAAGGCAGTTACAGCTAAGTGAGTGGAGAAGGGCTCGACAACTGGGATCCAACCGTCAAAGAGCATTTTGGCACCCTCAACACAAGAAAAGAGTGGGATGAGCTGCTGGGAAGCCAGAGGGCTCCGTTCTGCACTCGCCAGGGTCAGAGGGTTCCAACACAGGGCACAACAAACAATCACCTCAAGGCGCATTATATTGTAAGGTAAAGACCATACAATAATTATAGAGAAAACCCAACAGTCAAAATAACCCCCTATGACCCTAGGAAATCGAAGAGAGAAACATTGTATGATGTTTATTTACAAGGCTCTGCTGCAAAGATTGCCTGCTTACCTCTGCTCCTTAACTTAATTTAAACATAGTACTTATAATGTCAGGTTGTGGGACATTTTAACATTAGCTGTGCCTTTTGCTCACACTGAACTTGGAAAAACTAGATTCAAATACTTTGCTGCCTACAAATGGAACTGATTTCACTGAATCGTTTTATGTATTTGTCTATGTGTAACTACTCTTGGACATATTTTGTTTGTTTTTTAATTAATGTGTATAATGTGTCCTTTATTATGTAGCTTTTCATCTAAATTTTAGTATAAATGTGTTTCTTTGTACACAGGTCTCTCTTGAAAAGGAGATCTCAACCTCACTGAGACTACCTGTCTAAATAAAGGATTTATAATAATAATAATAATAATAATAATAATAATAATAGGAATCCACTACCAAGCGGGTATAGAACTCTGCTTCCGTTGAATATCTTTCTTTGCCAGCATTTATGCAACATCCTGAAGGATCATACTACCCAACGTATGTGTAGTTTTGAGAATATTCAGATGGAGAATGAGTCACTATGACCCATTTGGCCAAGGGGCACTTCATCGCCATTATTATTAACACAAGAAAAACAAAAGAGATGCTGATTGACCCCAAGTCTTTAAGTGATAATCTCCCGCTTTTTATCCACGACCAGAAAATAGAACAGGTCTGTTCTTACAGATATCTGGGTGTTCACCTAGACAATCTGTTCAAGTGGGAAACTCATGTTAATATGTTGTGCTCTAACCTGCAGCAAAGATTGTATTTTGTACGTAGACTAAGAGTCTTTAGGGTCAACCAGAAGCTGATGTTTCTATTCTATCAGGCCGTATTGGAAAGTATCATCAGGTTTGGAATGTCAGCGTGGTATGGTAATCTCTCCGTGCAATTAAAATCTAAACTTAGTCGCATGGTACAAACTGCAATGAAGGTGATAGGAAGGACTGATTACTCCTCCTTGCAGTTCATCTATGAAGAGTCCGTACTTAGACTTGCTCGGAGGGTGCCGTCGGACCCTGCTCACATCCTCAACTCACAATACGAGCTGTTACCATCTGGCAAACGGTTTAGAATCCCTGCTTGCAGACTCAACAGGTTTAAAAATTCATTCATTCCTACATCAGTCAGAATGTTAAATAAAGCAGGTGTGTAGTGGTTTGTCAATGTTTGTGATGTTCTGGTCCGATTTGCTGTTCTGTTCACTCGCTGGAATGTATGTGGGAATCTGTCTGTCTGCCTGTCTGTCTGTCTGTCTGTCTGTCTGTCTGTCACCTGCCACCTAGACCAAGCACTGACACTGGGATGGCTGGCAGGATTGCCACTAAAGATACAAGTATCCAGACCCCTGTATTAGTTTTGAGTAGTTTGAGTTTAGCCTGCAAGTCCCTTTCAACCAGCTTAAACAGTTTCTGTCTAATAGGGTATTACCCATAGGTTCAGATCCTTGGACTTTTACATGAAGAGCTGGTTCCAGACTTCCCGTACAGACATATAACTGGGATATGACAACAGATCCATGAAATCTTTCAATACCACATGCTGTCGCACTCTACAATATGATATATATGTCTGGCAGAGAAGCAGCTGCCTGATAATAATAATAATAATCTAATCTATTTAATCAGCCTGTCATATGACAGCAGTCCAGTGTGTTAAGACATGCCCAAGACAACCTGTGGAAGTTAAAACTGAGCAACAGAAGGGAACAAAAGTTGATTTAAGTGACAACCATACCATTTTCAGAAGGGCTTGTCATAGTATTTCAGAAGTTCAATTCCATGCAATTTTATTTCTATAGCTAAAATAACAAAAACAGTTGCCTCAAGGCACTTTGAGGTGTAATACAGAGTTTTTACCTGTACTCTAGGATCTTGTCTAGGGTTTACAGTTTCTGTAGACCATAGAAAAGATCCTAGTAGATAAGCAGAGAATGCATGGAAAGAGAAAATATCCAGTGAACAGAAGGCAAAAACGCTTTTGATGCCAGAGTTTAGAGGAGAATATCCAGATTACTGATAGGAAGGCAAGAGTAACTCAAATAATCTCTTGTTAAAACCTCTTGCCATTTGAGTAACTCAAGCGATTATTTGAGTATGATCAAACCTTGAATCAGATGGGCTACAGCAGCACAAAACCAAACAAGGTGCCACTCCTGTCAGCTCCAGTTTACGCATGCTCACCAAAATTAGACAGAAGACTGGAAAGATATCAGATGAGTCTCAATTTCAGATGGTAGGTTCAGAATTTGGCATAAGCAACACAAAGGCACCTAGCCATCCTGTCCTGTATCAAGGCTTCAGGCTGATGGTGGTGGTGTAATGGCGTGGGGAATATTTCTCTCCTCTCAAACTCAGCTCCTGAGATTTGTGCAAACCTGGTGTTGAACTACAAGAAATGTCTTACTGCTGTGCTTGCCAGCAAAGATTTCTCCACCATATAAGAAGTCATGCTTTGCTTGGGGATTGAATACTCTTTTCACTCAATGACATGTAAATCAATTTATAACTTTTATGTGATGTATTTTTTTTTCTGTATTTTTGGTTGATATTCGTTCTCTTTCCACTAAAATGAAAATACCATAAATCCTTATTGTTGTTAGCGAGCAAACTCAAGAATTCAGCAAGGGCTCAAATAATTATTTCCACCCACTGTAGCTTATAAACTGACTGGCGAGTCTTAGTCCATTTTTGTAAGCAAGACCAAGCTGAGATAACCTTGAAGACATATTTATTACATTAATTCTGGTTTTTTTTCCATTTTGTATGACTGTGTTCAAAGGCTGACTACTCCTTTAAATGTATAAACAGTTTTGTGTCTGCAGTCAGTGAAATATGAGTTCTGCTTTGTATTGATATGTTTATCCAAGTTTGAACATTCAACTCCACACTTGATCCGTAACAAAGATCTAATGTCTCTATCAAATCTCTCAGTTTTATGGATCTACATTATATCCAGCATTGTAGTCACCATTGCAATAGTCTCTGTAGAAACTTGCTGTGCAGTTACAGCCTCAATAATGAAAACATATTAAAAATGACAGCCCTCATTCCTTCTGCCTTTCTGCAACTTAACCTCAGCTAAAATGAGAGAATCTGGCCACAACCATAAGGAATGCAAACAGATAAAAAGGGGAATATTCATCATCATTATCATCATCCAAACACAGACTCGCTCCTTCTTTGGTTAATTTTGATGTGAGAAAGAAAAATCAAATCACGAGTCCTGCAATCGACTGCCCATAAGTGGAACTGTTTCTCGCTATACTACCCACTTACAGACTTATGTGCTTCCATCATCAGTTGTGGCTCACCTGTGCAGCTAAGCACACACACGCACACACACACACACACACACACACACACACACACACACACACACACACACACACGCACACGCACACGCACACACACACACACACACACACAGCTTAATTCAGTAGAAAGTCATCTGGTAAAAGACAGCTTTCTAGCTGCTTTGTTCTGTTTCACTATAAACTAATGTGTAAGACTGAGGCGAAATCTGGCAGAAGCTATTCTCTGATTTAGCTGTGAAGTACTTTATGCAGCAAATACATTAGAGAGCTCACACCTCTTGTGTCATGAAATAATATTTGCATAATTATGTAAAAATGGAGCCATCCAGTGTGCTGCAATAATGAGGAGGACTTTTCAGAGGGGAAATGAGCCTCGCACACACAGCTCCAGATTACTTTGTGCTTATATGTGTGTTTGTGTTCATTGCAGTGAATGCGTTTTTTTTTTGTGTGTCCCACTTCACATTTACACACCAGGCTTTAAAATGAGAGCAATCTTGAAGGGGGCTAACACACCTCCAGGCTCCCCACAACAAGGCAACACTTCCTGTTTGATGTGTGTGTCTGAGATCAGTTTATCATTATCCATCTCATCTCCATCTCCCTGCAGGACAAACTGACTCTGCAACAGACTCCGGGATGAGCAACATCATGATAAATTATACCAACTACTAATATAAAAGCAAAAGTTTTTCAAGATTCTATCTTTTTTTTGTCAAAATTGCAAAATTGCCCTCATATATCCTCAACTGAAACACTGATGTTTACTGACAGTTCTCTTCAGTTAAAGGAAATCCAGTAAGGCACCATGTAAATTAAAATAACATTAAATTCATCATAGATTTTGTGAAAACAGTGATTAATGGAATGATTCAACATAAATTATTAATGGTTTTTAAACGAATATCTACACTGGCACAAAAACACACAAGCCTGGATTGCCAGACATCATTTCTGGTGTGTTTCAATGGCAGGCTGTGTTACTGGTTCCAAGTTTATCATGTTAACAGATTAATTGGAAAGAAAAAGCCCTTTTCTAGGTGTGTACACATGTATTACTTTAGCACAACACTTCTGAGATGTCCTGAGTGTTTCTGAGTTCCTGAAGATATCAGTCTTTGTGGGGCTGATTATAGTCTCAAAAGACCCAGAAATTTGGCACAACAGCCTGAGAGGTGAACAAAAACAGCTTGATTCAGATTCCCAAGTGACCACTGTTACCAGTGAATTCTGGCATTCTCACCCTGAGCTGTGTAGCATTGGGGAGACTGTTTGTTGTGATTTGGTGCTAAATAAATGAATTGAACTGGTGGAAGGATTTTCACTTGACGGAATGACAGACCAACAGTGATGAAGTGTAAAAGCAGGGGCTGAGCAGGCTTTACTTTCTGAAGAAGCTCTGCATCATTGCCAGAGATGCCAGCAGGCTCAACAAACTAATTCATGAAGTGCGAACCATCATTGGTCAGAATCTGGAGGCATTTGAGTCAGTGAGGGACAGGAGCTCACTGACCAAACTGCTTTCCATCATGGACAATCCATCTCACCCACTCAATTACATACCAGAGAGGCAGCAGAGCTCAGTCTCTGTCAGACTAATCCAACCCCACTCCCATAAAACTGGACATTTATAATAATTATAACTGTTTACCAGAATTCTCTTTTGTATAATCTCAGTCTTATTTTTTTCTTTAGCTTCATTTTAATGTTTTATCAGATCAAATTTTGAAACAAAACTTAATCTGCTAGGTATATTGAGGAGAGAAAGCAGTGAAAGTGAGTCAAAGTAATTACCTAACCATAAGTTGCAAACCTGAAGCTAAGTCATCAGGCTATTGAGTTGATCTAAGCAAAGCAGCAGGAGAGCAGAGAGCCCTGTTAGAACAATTGGTGTGAATGATGCCAGTGTTGTCCATCAGTTCTTTATGCAGCGCCAAATCACAACAAACAGTCACTTCAAGGTGCTTTATATTGTAAAAACCCTACAATAATTACAGAGAAAACCCAACAATCAAAACAACCCCCTATGAGCAGCACTTGGCAACAGTGGGAAGGAAAAACTCCCTTTTAACAGGAAGAAACCTCTGACAGAACCAGGCTCAGGGAGGGGGAGCCGTCTGCTGTGACGAGTTGGGGTGATGGAACAGAGAGGAGAAAAGACACACTGTGGAAGAGAGACAGAGGTTATTAATAACTAATGATTAAATACTGAGTGGTTCATAAATACATAGAGAGTGAAAAAAGAGGTGAGTGAAGAAGACACTTAGTGCATTATGGGAACCCCCAGCAGCCTAGGCCTACAGCAGCATAACTAGGGGATGGATCAGGGTCACCTGATCCAGCCCTAACTATAAGCTTTATCAAAAAGGAAAATTTTAAGCCTAATCTTAAAATTTTGGCGTGGCTATGGCTCAGGAGGTAGAGCCAGTCATCTACTAATTAGAAGGTCAGATGTTTGATTCCTGGCTGCTCCAGTCTGCATGCCAAAGTATCCTTGGACAAGATAATGAACCAAAAGTTGCTCTTCGATGTGTTTATTGGAATGTGAATATTAGATAGAAAACACACAGGTGTAGAAAAAAAGTATTTGTATGAATGGGTGTGAATGGGTGAATGAAGACATGTACAAATCTCTTTGGGTGCTCAGATAGAGTAGAAAAGCACTAAGAACCAGTCCATTTATTAAAAAACAGAGAGGGTGTCTGTCTCCCAAATCCAAGCTGGGAGCTGGTCCGACAGAAGAGGGGCCTGAAAGCTGAAGGCTTTGCCTCCCATTCTACTCTTAATTACCCCAGGAACCACAAGTAAGCCAGCAGTCTGAGAGTGAAGTGCTCTATTGGGGTGATATGGCATAATGAGGTCTTTGAGATAAGATGGGGCCTGATTATTCAAGACCTTATAAGCAAGAAGAAGGATTTTAAATTCTATTCTAGATTTAACAAAGAACCAATGAAGAGAAATATCCCAATATGGGAGAAATATGCTCTCTCTTTCTAGTCCCTGTCAGTACTCTAGCTGCAGCATTTTGGATCAGCTGAAGGCTTTTCAGGGAGCTTTTAGAACAGCCTGATAATAATGAATGACAATAGCACAGCCTAGAAGTAATAAATGCATAAATTAGCCTTTCAGCATCACTCTGAGAAAGGATGTTTCTAATTCTGGAGATATTGCACAAACGCAAACCAGCAGTCCTACATAGTTGTTTAATATGTGCACTGAAGGACAAAGTTCAAAAATGACTCCAAGAAAAGGGAGTTTTTCCTTCCTACTGTCGCCAAGTGCTGCTCATAGGGGGTCGTTTTGACTGTTGGGTTTTCTCTGTATTATTATACGGTCTTTACCCACAATACAAAGCACCGTCAGGCGACTGTTTGTTGTGATTTGGTGCTATATAAATAAAATTGAATTGAATTGAATTATTAAATAGACCACTGCAGCATAGTACCTTTAATACAGCACAACATGCTCTAATCTCTGTAATAAAATATAATCAGAATATAGACAGTAATGCTCTTCAGTCATGCTCACTGAAAATAAAGTTGAAAGGGGACACAAGGCCACTTCCACAATTGCAGCTACTTTGTCATCATCCTTCACAAATTCTTGCACCTACAGAAACTCTAGTCTGTAGAAACTGTTGTATTTGAGCAAAACAAGCAAATAACTTATCATTGTGTAACACTTCCACCTTTAACCCTTATGAGACAGGGATGACAGAGTGCTTCTCTCAACTTGGACCAGATCAGAAAAATTAGGTTCTCTCTCGGAGGACAAATGAACGTGGACAGAGATTTGGAAAAGGTAACACATAGAAGGAAAATTTATTAGCACTGTAACAAGTTAAAAAAAAACAAGGCTTCAGTAACGACTGAATTTCTCACTGTATAAAAAAATACTACCAATTGGTAAACTTCTTGAAAAGAAACTGGGCCCAAAAAAAAATAATTAAATAAAACAAACAGTCAAAAGTCGGGTCAATGTCAAATGTCTCTGTGTAAAATGTTCACAGGTCTCTCTGTGTAAAATGTTCACAAGTCTCTCTGTGTAAAATGTTCACAGGTCTCTCTCTCTCTCTACCCGGGTAGTTTAATTTCCTTTTTTTTTTTTCTTATCTGGAATATTGCGATGGGCGTCCCCTTTCCTCAGACGAACAGCACAACAGGCCGCTGGCATCACACCCTCCCTGCGTGCAACCCCACGTCCCGCCTCTCCACTCGCTGATTCTCCCTCTGGCTCGCCATCTTCAGAATCCACCCAAAATGGGGGGGTGGGAAAAAACCAACCTGCATAAAGCAGTAATTGATACATCCCTTCTTAAAAGAAAACCAATATATTCCTTTTTTTCTATCTATATTCTTAAATCTGTCAAACTGTACAGTATGTTTTCTCCATTCGTAAATCGATGAACATAAGTTATTCAACGTCAGTGTAGCTGCACATTAAAAGTTGTTTTTTTACAGCCTATACACCACAATGTGTACGGATTTGTGTCATCTTACCCATCACATAGTGCACATAGTGTGAGAAAATAAACACATCAAGTCCACATTATGCATCATTTGAGTTTACCTCATATAATTTACTGAACTACACACACTGCATGTGTAGCCAAGGACACAGCAATAGTTAAACTTGCACAAAAAAATATCAGAACAAACAGAACAAAATTGAACCACCACTGAACATAATACAATAAATCTGGCTCCGATTGGTTTTGGTTTTTTTCCTCTTTCCATCACAGAAACCTTTTGAATTCAAATATTTCTTTCATATGTGCCAAAGAATAAGTAACAATATAGTCAAAATGGCGGCGACTAGCATATTAGCCTACGCTGAAAGAACTCACTCACCGGAGCTTTTCCACTTGACAATATACCGATCTGACGAGGCAATGTCCGTCAAAGCGGCTCACTCTCAAAATGAAAATCTTCAAACACTCGAAACACCATTCAAAAGAAAGTATAGTTCCACTGTTTATCCTGGACTTAACAGGCAGTAGAGCGAACGACACCCTTCCTCTCCGCCGTGTGTGCTCTGATCAGCCTAATTACCAGAAAAAAAGTAAACACGGAAAAGAAAAAAACGGGAGAACACAACGTTGCTGTCAGCATAGATGTGGGTGTATGCGCACCCTGCTGGCAAAAAATAAGAATTGCCTGAGGTTTTCACTAAACACTTAGGAACAGGAAAAATCCGGAGGTTTTCCTTATTAGTGCAACTAATGGGCGTTACATCCTCCCCTCCTGAATCAGCGTGCGTCCCTGCATGCTTAGACTTTACACCTGAATTAGCTGACCCATGTCTGGTGTAGCAGTAAAGTCAAGAGCCTGCATTACAGCTTGGTCTAGACTTTTCAGAATAGAGTGCATAACTAGGGATAAAGGATTCCCAAGTGACCTATATGTCAATCTATCAGGCTCAACTCTCTGTCTTGTTGACCTCCTAACCCCTGAATCTTGAATTTCTTCCTGAACAAGGTTATCTCCACTCTCTCTCAGCTCCTCCCCACTTGATTCCTTGAGTCTTTCTTTGTCTTCCATCATCCCATCAGTTTGTTCCTCATCTTTTTCTTCACTAATTTCGACTGCGTCTCTTTCCACAGATTCATCACTGACTAGTTCACTTCTAACTCCAACATCATCCACAACAGGTAAGTCTATTTCCACAGGTAAGTCTCCTTCCACTTCCTCAGAAATATTCCCTTCCAGGTTACTCACTGGGTGAAACACATCAGCCTCAGGATTCAGACTTGACTCCTCGCAACTTACTCCATTTTTGTCAGTCAAGTCAACTCTTGTACGAGGGATTTCATGGACAATGGTTACTGTTGGGAATGTGATATTCTCTTTACCAGTTTGTGGGTAATAATCTACTTCCTCTTCACTTTCCCATGGCTGCTCTAGTTCAGCAACCTCAGGAAGCATTTCACTTGCCTGGGGGGTTTGACATTTCCCTTCCTCTTCTTTCACTTGCCTTAACTCGTCTTGAATAGAGGAAGCTAGAAACCCGCAAGGTAGTAACAAGTCTCTATGAAGTGTCCTCTCTGGACCATCGGAGGTCACTGGACTAACAACATAGACTGGAGAATCGTCAATATGCTTGACAACTTTGTACACTGTACCACTCCATCTGTCTGCTATCTTATGTTTACCTCGAAAGGAAACATTTTTGACAAGCACACGATCTCCTTCCTCAAGGGTAGACTCCCTAACTTTGAGATCATATCTCTGCTTGTTACGTTGAGCAGTCTTTTCACTGTGTTCGATGGCAAGCTTATAGTTGTCTTGCAGATTTTCCTTCAGCTTTCTCACATAATCTGTGTGAGTACCTTTCTTACATCCTTCTGGATGTAGTCCAAATGCCACATCAATGGGGAGGTTTGGCTGTCTCCCAAACATCAACTGGTATGGAGAGAAACCAGTGGTGTCATTTTTGGTTACATTGTATGCATGTACCAGGGGCTGTACATGATCACGCCAGTTTACTTTGTCCTCCTCTTGGAGAGTTCCTAACATCTCTAGAAGCGTCCTGTTGAACCGCTCAACGGGATTTCCACGAGGATGATAAGGAGTTGTTCTTGTCTTCCTTATGCCCAACAGCTGACAAAGGTCTCTGATAAGGACAGACTCAAAATCACGACCTTGGTCGCTGTGAAGACGTTCAGGTAGCCCATAGTGAACAAAGAAATTGTTCCATAAAATCTTGGCTACTGTCTTGGCTCTCTGATCGGCAGTGGGGACAGCAACAGCGTACTTTGTGAAGTGGTCAGTTATGACCAAGATGTTCTTTGTCCCACGCCTATCAGGCTCCAACGACAAATAGTCGATACACACTAATTCAAGTGGTCGACTTGTTCTGATGTTCACAAGGCGCGCTGATTTCTCAGCCTTGGCCTTGCGACGAATACATCTTTCACAGGTTCTGACTTTTCTCTCCACATCCAGAAACATTCTTGGCCAATAGAACCGCGTGCGAACAAGATCCAGTGTCCGGTCCAGTCCCATGTGGCCAATGGAGTCGTGGAGATTTTGGAGTGCCATCTCCCTGAACTTGGGAGGTAGGACCAACTGATAGAAAGGCTCACCCCGGTTCATACGCTTCCGGTACAGAACGCCATTATCTAACACAAGTTGGTCAAACACTCGAAGCATGAGTTGAACTTCCTGATCTTCCTGTTGGCGAACACGGTAAGTGAGACGTTTACCCGCACCAACAAGGTCAATAACTCTGCTGATCCGAGGATCATTTCTTTGCTCTTCCGCCCAATCCTGCTGTGATACCTGTGGTAGAGTGCTAGATCCAGGCAGCAGATCAGCCTGAGAGAACTCAGCTGGGATAGCGCCCACACCAATAGCAAGGCACCCTACTGTGACAGGTGAGTAACTGCCATCTCCGTCATCTAGAGCGTTATACAGCTCATGTCTCTCACAAATAGCTTTGACAGCTTCTTTGGGGAAGCTGTGTTCACCCCCTTCATCCACAAACCTTGAAATGAACTGCCTCACTCTGTCATCCTCGACTTGAGTAGTGAGATCAGTTCCATCTGAATCATGTGGCCGTCTGGATAATCCGTCGGCATCAGCGTTTCTTTTGCCAGCTCTGTACTGTATGCTAAAGTTGAAGTTCGACAAGGCGGCAAGCCACCTGTGTCCCGCAGCATCGAGCTTGGCTGATGTCAGAACATAGGTCAGAGGATTGTTGTCCGTCATGACCGTGAATTCTGCACCGTACAGGTAATCAAAAAATTTGTCAGTGACAGCCCATTTGAGTGCTAGAAACTCAAGTTTGTGAGTCGGGTAACGCCGCTCACAGTTTGACAAGCCTCGACTCGCGTAGGCAATTACCCTCATCTTACCGTCTTGCTCCTGATATAAAGCTGCCCCTAGCCCATGCAGGCTGGCATCTGTGTGCAAGACATATGGCTTCCTGGAATCGGCGAAGCCAAGCACTGGGGCTGTTGTCAGCTTCTCAATGAGTGTCTTGAAAGCTTCCTCACAGTCTGAGGTCCACCGCTCATTGAAAGGCCGTTTGAGGTCAGAGTTTGAACATAGCTTTGGACCTTTGGACTTCTTCCGGGGCGGAAGGTAACCAGCAGTTAAAGCATTTAGCGGTTTTGCAATCTTTGCATAATCCTTGACAAACCTCCTATAATACCCTGTAAATCCTAAAAAGGATTTCAATTCAGGCCAGGTTGTCAGAAGGGCAATTTTTCCAGGGTCAGTTTCAAATCCATTCTCTGAGACAACATGACCCAAATATTTGACTGACTTCCTGAAGAAATGACATTTCTCAGGTGACAACTTTAGCCCAAACTCTTTTAACCGGTTCAAGACATGCATGAGGCGGCGTTCATGTTCCTCAACAGTGTCAGCGAACACAATGAGGTCATCAAGGAAGACCACGACTTCCTTGAGATTGAGGGAGCCCATGCATTTTTCCATGACTCTTTGGAAAGTTGAAGGGGCGTTTGTGACTCCTTGGGGCATCCTGTTAAATTCCCAGAAGCCCATGGGTGTGACAAAAGCCGTTTTGTGTTTGTCCTCTTCATCTACCTCTACTTGATAGTAGCCTGATTTCAGATCCATCACGGAAAACCATTTGGACCCTGTGAGAGCAGCAAAGGTTTCCTCTATGTTCGGCAGGGCATACGCATCCTTTATGGTCTGGTTGTTCAACTTTCTGTAGTCGACACATAAACGGATGGCACCGTTCTTCTTCTTTACAACAACTATTGGTGAGGCAAAAGGGCTTTCTGACTCCCTTATGATGCCAGCATCCAAGAGTTCCTGTAGATGAAGCCTCACAGCTTCATAATCGGACGGGTGAATGGGCCTTGCCCTCTGCTTGTAAGGTGTTGGATCAGAGAGGCGAATTTTATGTTTGACTGCTGTGGTATGACCATAGTCAAGATCGCCTCTTGCAAACACTTCAGGAATAGAGTTCAGTTTTTGCGTGATCCGCTCTTTCCATTCCTCGGAAAGTGGAGAACCAGTGAAGTCGAAGGTTATTTTGCCTGTGTTGTTTGTGGTACCTGTAGTTGAAATTTTAGCAGTACCGTTGGGGGATCGTGTTGCCTGATTCTCTTCAGGTTTACCCGAAGGTGTGGATAAAGGAAAAAGAGCTAGAGGGATGGAAAGTTCTGCTATGCTATGTTTTGGGGGAACTGTTATGTTGTGGGCAGTCTCATTTTTTAGCAAAATGGGGACTTTGAAGTGTGTTTGCTGAGGGCTGGACATAACATAGCTACAAAAAGACAACCCACTCGGTAGATTGGAGTGAGTGGACGGTTCCACTAAGAAAGGAGCTCCCTTGTTTGTGGGCACCTTCCTCACATAGCCACTCAAAACCTTTTTCTCACCAGCTGGAATTACAATGGCTTTCTTACATTGTAACTTTACTGTCCTCACCACGTCGCTGTTTTGTTTAGCCTGACACGTGTTGTAAATGTTGCGAATAAGAGGTATGTTGGTGCCTAACAGAGCAGGAAACTCTGCATTGGACTTGCAATCTGGGACAACGAGAGCTAAAGTGCTAACATGCTCAGCTCTACCCGTGAAATTTTCTGGGAACTGCACATTAATTTCAACATAGCCCAGGTAAGGCACTTTTTGACCTCCTGCACCCTCCACTTCAAGAATGTCTCTAAGAGGCAGGATCGGCAGGGAAGACAGGTAAGTATCATGAAAAGACTTGGAAACTGTAGTAACCTGTGACCCAGAGTCAATGATTGCTTGACATTGGACCTTTTCAATGCTAACGACAGCAACTGACCTTGGCCCTACTAAGCCATTTAGGAGCTCCTCCTCAAAAGTGTGCATATGTTCACATTTGACTCGCTTTTCTTTGTGTCTTATCTTGGGACTCTCACCAATCTCTGTGGCTCCAGTAGGTCCCATTACTGGGAGCCCGTCCAGTTTAAAGGTAAACTATGTTTTGCACGCCACTCATCTTGCCTTGCTTTTAATTCTTTGTATTTTCGGTCAACAGCAGCTTTGTTTATCTGGTTTTCACACACTTTGGCTATGTGGCCATCTTTACCACATCGGAAGCAGAACCAAGCCCTAGGCTGAGATTTGTGTGTTACCTGATGAGCTTGTGCCTCAATTCTAGGTGCATGCACATCTGATTCATCAGTTGACGCTGATTCTGACATTTTAACACATTTCCTCTGTTTCTTAGGTTTGGTGCTGAGCTGCAGCTTCAGTTCAGCAAGCTGCTTCTTTAAGTTCTCTGTCTCAGAGATATATGCTTGGAGGACGCTTGAATTTGGATCTCCACAAGGAGATGTATCTGGCAAGTAAAGCACATTTGTTGTGACCTTTTGCTTTGGGACCCCAAAATGCCGGTGCATTCGATCCAACTTAGCTGCCCTTCTATCCTCTTCTGACCACAACTGTAGCAGCAGCTCTGCAAAACCAGCATCTTTCTCCGACCTCAGTTCCAACTGCATGGTGAGATCATGGTCCCAACAGCCACGTTTAAACTGTTTCAGCAAATGATGATTTGCTGCTGACTGACTTACTCCATTTTTCTTCACAGCGGTGTTAAGCAACACCTGCAACCTCTGCAAATACTCTGAGGCCCTCTCACCAGAGTTTTGATAAGTGTTCAAGAACCTGGCAAAAATCTCATCACCGTCCTCTACCAAACCATAAGCAGAGTCCAGCAACTTCACATATTCTCCGGGAAGAGCTGAGGAACCTAGCTGTCTAACAACATCAGAGGCTGGAGGGAGCAGACTTTCTAATATTTTCCTCTGCTGGACATCCAATGAGGCTCCATCTTGGAACATTAAATCCACATGGAGACACCATGTTTCAAAATCAACCTCTCCAGGAGGCTTGGGCGCCCTACCAGAGAAGGGGCGCAACCACCGAGATGAGCTCTGAGAGGTGGAAGAATCATTTTTGATCACATGCTCAACCACAATTCGCTGCACATCAGGTGGATTTAGCTCATCATCTCTCAGTTTCAGAGATTCAAACTTTTTCATCTTCTTCTGCACTGCAGGTTGAGCTATTTTCTTATCTGTTTTAGTGCTAGGTGGCGAGAGGATGGTCTTTGAAAGGACAGCTTTTCTGACCCTAGAGTTGCGTATGAGAGGTGTAGTGCTGTGTTCAGAGTGAACACTCTCATCAGAGGACTCGCTGCCACTGCTTAAAGCGAGAAGTGTGCCTGTGCGAAGGGCTACAGTCTGACTTGTGTATCCATAAGTGCATTAACACTATCTACCTGCCATGTCACTGTGGGATTGTTCACATTTGTGATCTCAAGAGGAAGACTTAACTCAAATATTGCCATCGGGATGTCTGAATCAAACTCTACGATAGCTGTGTCTTTTTTCACTGCAGCTGAAAGCCGCACTACTTTGATTACAGTCCCATATGTTCTTAACGAAGCTATGATGTCAGCATCAGTGTCAGTTTCGATAAGACCGATTACACAGATGGACCGTTCAACAACAATACCATACATTTGTTCAATATCCATGTTTGTTTTGACTCTACACACACAAAAATGCTACAAAATGAACCTCCAGTGGCAGATCACATGGAAACATGTAAAATGTGCCTTCAAACTTAGAACCTTTGTCCACCTCCTATTTATCCTCCTGGCTGGCTCGCCACAGAAATTGACGATGTAACACTTCCACCTTTAACCCTTATGAGACAGGGATGACAGAGTGCTTCTCTCAACTTGGACCAGATCAGAAAAATTAGGTTCTCTCTCGGAGGACAAATGAACGTGGACAGAGATTTGGAAAAGGTAACACATAGAAGGAAAATTTATTAGCACTGTAACAAGTTAAAAAAAAACAAGGCTTCAGTAACGACTGAATTTCTCACTGTATAAAAAAATACTACCAATTGGTAAACTTCTTGAAAAGAAACTGGGCCCAAAAAAAAATAATTAAATAAAACAAACAGTCAAAAGTCGGGTCAATGTCAAATGTCTCTGTGTAAAATGTTCACAGGTCTCTCTGTGTAAAATGTTCACAAGTCTCTCTGTGTAAAATGTTCACAGGTCTCTCTCTCTCTCTACCCGGGTAGTTTAATTTCCTTTTTTTTTTTCTTATCTGGAATATTGCGATGGGCGTCCCCTTTCCTCAGACGAACAGCACAACAGGCCGCTGGCGTCACACCCTCCCTGCGTGCAACCCCACGTCCCGCCTCTCCACTCGCTGATTCTCCCTCTGGCTCGCCATCTTCAGAATCCACCCAAAATGGGGGGGTGGGAAAAAACCAACCTGCATAAAGCAGTAATTGATACATCCCTTCTTAAAGAAAACCAATATATTCCTTTTTTCTATCTATATTCTTAAATCTGTCAAACTGTACAGTATGTTTTCTCCATTCGTAAATCGATGAACATAAGTTATTCAACGTCAGTGTAGCTGCACATTAAAAGTTGTTTTTTTACAGCCTATACACCACAATGTGTACGGATTTGTGTCATCTTACCCATCACATAGTGCACATAGTGTGAGAAAATAAACACATCAAGTCCACATTATGCATCATTTGAGTTTACCTCATATAATTTACTGAACTACACACACTGCATGTGTAGCCAAGGACACAGCAATAGTTAAACTTGCACAAAAAAATATCAGAACAAACAGAACAAAATTGAACCACCACTGAACATAATACAATAAATCTGGCTCCGATTGGTTTTGGTTTTTTTCCTCTTTCCATCACAGAAACCTTTTGAATTCAAATATTTCTTTCATATGTGCCAAAGAATAAGTAACAATATAGTCAAAATGGCGGCGACTAGCATATTAGCCTACGCTGAAAGAACTCACTCACCGGAGCTTTTCCACTTGACAATATACCGATCTGACGAGGCGATGTCCGTCAAAGCGGCTCACTCTCAAAATGAAAATCTTCAAACACTCGAAACACCATTCAAAAGAAAGTATAGTTCCACTGTTTATCCTGGACTTAACAGGCAGTAGAGCGAACGACACCCTTCCTCTCCGCCGTGTGTGCTCTGATCAGCCTAATTACCAGAAAAAAAGTAAACACGGAAAAGAAAAAAACGGGAGAACACAACGTTGCTGTCAGCATAGATGTGGGTGTATGCGCACCCTGCTGGCAAAAAATAAGAATTGCCTGAGGTTTTCACTAAACACTTAGGAACAGGAAAAATCCGGAGGTTTTCCTTATTAGTGCAACTAATGGGCGTTACAATTGTCACATACATGTAGTGAAATTTAATGTCTGCATTTAACTCATCACACACACACCAGGGCAGCATGGTGGCGTAGTGGTTAGCACTGCTGCCTCACAGTTAGAATACCATCTGGAAGGCCTGGGTTCGATTCCACCTTGGCCCAGGCCTCTCCCTCTCTCTGTGTAGAGTTTGCATGTTCTCCCCGTGCTTGCGTGGGTTTCCTCCGGGTACTCCGGTTTCCTCCCACATTCCAAAGACATGCACTTCCTGGGGTTAGGTTAATTGGCTAATCTAAATTGCCCATAGGTGTGAATAAGAGCATGAATGTGAGTGTGAAAGGTCGTTTGTCCCTCTGTGTTGGCCCTGCAACAGGCTGGCGACCTGTTCAGGGTGTACCCTGCCTCTCGCCCTATTACAGCTGGGATAGGCTCCAGCCCCCCCCGCGACCCTTAACAGGATGTGTGGAAGCGAATGGATGGATGGACACACACACCACAACATGTGGAGCAGGGGACAGGTAGAAAGCACCCAGGGAGCAACTGGGGGGTTAAGGGCCTTGCTCAAGGGCCCACAGTGGTGTACTCAGAGTGGAAACAAGCAGCACTTCAGCTTCAATATTCCAACACCAGTGTCAGTGCTGGTCCAAGGGTGCTCTGGGTCACAAACCACACTCTTTTCCTCTAGGCCACCACTCCCCCAAATATGTTATAGTAAGGCAGAAATATGAAATATGTTGTAGTAAAGCAGAGGCTAACAGTATGCAAATCTGATCTGGGATAAAGCTGGTTCTGTTTTGTAAGGAGTTGTCTTGCTGTGGTTGATCCCAAGGACAAAACTCCCAAACACAAGCTAAGCAACTTAGTATATGCTGTGCAATGCAGTCAGCAGTGCTCAGACCTCTACATTGGAGAAACCAAACAGCAGCTTCACAAATGCATGGCACAACAAAGAAGACTCACATGCACCTAAAGGATAAAGAACACTCTTCCAAGGATGCCAGTGTTCACATTTTGGACAAAGAAAACAGATGATTTGAAAGAGGAGTTAAAGAAGCCATCTATGTCCACTGTGAATGACCATCAGCGAACAGTGGATTACAACACCAGCTGTCACCCTAAACCACTGATTGTAATGACTCACGCCTTTTTGTCACACCTTGGCGCATGTGATTGTGCACATAAACATTACTGGGTCAACGACCATTTCCAGGGGACAATCCCCAGTAGGGTTTAAATACCTGGGACTCGCCACCATTTTTTTTTTTTACAACTAAAGCCTTTCAAATGAGAGGTGAACATGTCTACACAGCTCTAGAGTCCAGTGCTGGTGTGCTTTACACCTCTATGTAATTAGGGGTCCCTTCTTCTCCTCTGAGTCTATTGTTGCTCCTTTTCCCAGATTTGGCATTCTGAATGTATCTGCTTTAATTATGTAGCTAGGGAATCAAATGTGTGAGAGCCTTTCATATGTCTGAACTTACACAGCAACATTAAACCTCAGGGGTGTTTAGGGGAACAAGCACTCTGAGACACAGAGAGAGGGGGAGTCATCATCTACCCTCTAAATTTGCACCAATGGTTTCATGTTGCAAAGGTTGCTGGGAGCCAGGTCTCGTTTGCATTGTTGACAACAGCCGAAATGTGACGAGGTATTCTACGCAGCTTATGTGTTTGTGACTATGGGTTGCTCTGCTTGGGTGTGTGTTATGTGCTGGAGTGTGCTTGATTCCTGCAATAGAGAGTGCGTAGCTGTTCATAGTCTGAGGGCCTTATTCGTTTTTTTTTTTTTTTTCTATTATGGGGATAAACAGTATCATTGCCTCCCTGTGTCTATGCTTGCTTTTCCATTAATTTTACCATTAAGGTGCATATTCAGTGTACCAGCTTGTTTTCTTTATCTCATTTTGTCCTTTTACATTTAAAAGCTTCAGTTTGTGGTTTTGAGATATTGAGTTCAACATTTTCACAACATCAACAGGAAAACTGATAAGGAAGTTATTTTATTGAACAGCAACCAGGAAGAAGAGTGATACAAAACTCTATCATGAGGTTTGGTTTCTCTGGGATGCCATCAAACCTTGAAGGGTTTCTTTTCTTTGTTTTTTGTTTTTGTTTGTTTGTTGTTATTTGTTTGTTTTTGCTTTTTTGGGGTTTT
This sequence comes from Archocentrus centrarchus, assembly GCF_007364275.1. Taxonomy (NCBI): domain Eukaryota; kingdom Metazoa; phylum Chordata; class Actinopteri; order Cichliformes; family Cichlidae; genus Archocentrus; species Archocentrus centrarchus. The sequence goes on along the minus strand of NC_044355.1, from coordinate 32,828,075 downwards.
TTTTTTAGTACTATGTATAGTACTAAAAAAAAATAGACAGAAAATGATGGTTTTCTAATGTTATGGACTTTATTAGAACCTTTGGGTTATTAACTCAGATTTGTTCTTTTTGTTGTTCTGCTTTGTTTTGCTTCGTTTTAGGCTGCGCCTGAAGCCAGAAAAAATGCAAAAAGAAAAAAGAAGATTCAAGGACAGCAGACAGAAAGACTGAAGGAAGAAAGAAGAGTGGGAGAGAAAACAGGAGGTAGCAGCAATGACACAAAGGCTGATTCTCTGGGTTGAAAGAGCTTTAGCTGGCATGTAAATCTGTGTCAAGATTATTTTAAAGGTCCATTTTTTTCCAACAGCAGTCCTTGCAATAACACAGCCAAGGTAGGACATGAGAAAGACAAGGACAGAGAGCAGACATAGAGGAAGGAGGCTTAGGCTAATTAGTGATGGGATGAAATAAAACAGAGGAGAACTAGAGGTTGGAAGAACACAGAATGTGCACAAAAAGATGGAGGACAAGGAGGGAATGAAAAAATGAAAGTGAAGCTGAACCACTGGGAATGAGCTCTATGTGGCCATTAAAGAGAATCTAATGTATGGAACCAAAACTGCTCAGTGCTGAATAAACACAAAACATATTAAGATAACAACATGACTTAAAAATCTGAAATTGTTTGTTTTTCTCACAAACGCACTTCACATTGCCATTTTTTTTTTAAACCGGCTAGAAGCTGTTCCGGTAAATACACACAGTATATATAGTATTCCATGTAAAATAGGCATTAGATTCAACATTAGAAAATACAAACCTTTGAACAAATGTCAACCTGCAAGTCTTTAAATGACTATAGTATAAAAATAAGGATATTTTATTAAGGTTTTGTAAAAACTCACTCCAGGGCATCAAATACTTCTGCTGGTGAGATAATCACAAGGAATTGGTGTCTTGATGCACCAGGAAAAATGGATGCCGGGAGATAATGGTCACCTTTTAAAGAGTTACAACATCTGCATTTAGAGATTGGATAGGCAGTGCTGGTTCAAATCACAACTTTTTCACTCAGGAAACTGTGGTTTATATCCCATGTGGCACTTTACTTTGGTTTGTTTTATTAGTTGATTTGTTTCATTTGCACTCACACTTTTTACTTTCACTTTATCTTACTGGTTAGGTTTAAGCACCAAGAATGCTTGGTTAGATTTAGGAAAACATAATAGTCTTGGTTAAAACCCTCAGAACATTCAGTTTTATTAAATGACAACAACAGTCACCTCAAGGCGCTCTCTCTCTCTCTCCCTCTCTCTGTCTCTGTATACATATATATATATATATATATATATATATATATATATATATATATACATAAGGAGAATAAAACAACTGGGCAGTTTCTAAAGCAGTTATGGTGAGGATGACACATTTACCTGACGATGGAGGGAGACCAGTAACAAAGTCCACTGCAATGTGGCACCAGAGGCGTCCAGGAGTTGGAAGGGGGCGGATCAGGCCAGCTGGCAGAAAACTGAAGGACTTATTCTGGGCACAGGAGGCATAGGTAGAAATACAAGGTGCCGTTTACACGAGACCGTTTCCACTGGAAACGGTGTCGTTTTGATGCGTTTCGGCCTTGCGTTTACACGATAGCGTTTCAGAAACGATCCGCGTTTACACGAGGACACGTGAAACGATGAAAACGATGTAGTTCCCATGCCAGGCCACAAGTTGGCGTTGGTTTTCTTTTTGCAAAGTTTTTTTACGCATGACGCGCATGCGTGGAGGGATTCAGTAGGAAGCGCGGCAAATTGTTCATTATTTACAAAATGGCCGGTGTGAGAGGTTTCGTGTGGACAGATGATGAAGTGGAGTTGCTGCTCCACACAACCCTAAATTACAAAACCTCAAAATCACAAGAAAATGTAGACTGGGAATCGTGCTACTCAAGGTACGCTGACATCCACGCTGAATACCTTGAGCATTATCCTGCTAATGGGACGGCAGATGGCAAAGACTTTCCGCACGACCGCAGCGCAATAACGAAGGCCCAGGTAACCGGCAAGCTGAAAGCGGTAAGGATGAAGTACAGGCAGGCAGTGGATTCGGGGCGTCGTAGTGGTCATGGACGTGTTGTGCTCCTGTTTTTTGAACTCTGTGAGCAAATATGGGGCGGATCGCCAGCCACTAGCACCCTGGAAGTAGGTCTCGAAACCGCCGATTTAGAAGACAGTGGGGCGGACAGCACAGCTTCGAGTTCACGGAGCTCTACGCCCTTGCCAGCCATGAGCTACGCTCCCATGGATGACCCAGGTGCCTCCCCAGTTCAGCTGGATGTGTCACAAGCCCGTCGGGCTGAGCTTGAAGTACGTATTAGTAAACAGTGCTAAACGGTGTAATTGCTGTTTGTTTTAAAAAATGCTTAGATGTGTACATCTGTGCCGTATTTACAAATAATATAACATCTGCTTTATTTTTTAAGGCAAAGCTGTCCAACCATAGGAAAGACAGACTGAAGCGGAAAATGCACTCTGACCCAGCAGTTCTGGAAGAGCTCCAGCTAAAGAGGAGGATGATCGACCTACTAGAGGAGTCAGAGAGACGCAACTCAGAGAGACTGGATAAAATTTCAGAAAATATTTGCAATATAACCTCAACGATTAGAGATGGCTTTACACTTCTTGGGCAACTAATGACCCAGCAGCAACAGCCATACAGTTTTGCACAGGGGCACATGGGACGATATGCACAAGGGCCATTTGCACACACCCAACAGCATTTTTTCAGCGGCCCTGCCAGTGCACAGGCACATAGGGCCCCAACACAGCACAACTCTCAGCACAACTCTCAGCACGGGGACTTTCTGGACTTGTGACAGACTTTGGAGTTTACTTCATGTACATAAATGGGACATGCAGATGGTGTGTAAAAAGCACACCATCTTTTGTAAAGCCACTTTGTACTTGCTCTTTTAACCTTTTTACTATTTATGCATGTATAGCACTATTAGTGATTTTGGTATTGACATTTTATTTTCCTCAATAAAAGCATGAAAATGGCACTTTCAAACGGTTATTTGTTTACAAACATCACTCAAAAATTACACACAACTTTTTTTTTTCCCCAAAGCAACATCAACATACTGCTGTCTAAAACTATCAGTACCTACATAAGCAGTTTTCCATTTACATTGATTACACAAGTAATCACAGGACGGCAGCTCCAAATTACATGCAGTGTGAAACTGTACATGACAGAAACAGAATCATGGATCGAGGTACTTTGTGACAATTCTTCTCACACGTTTCCCAGCACTTTCATTGCAGTCCGTCACATATCTATTATTCTGTGTGCGAGGCTGCCAGTCGTGGTCGATATCTATGGCGTTACGCACACATTGTGCATCCACAGTCTCTTGTGCGGCCTCGCAGTAATTGTGTAGGACAAAACATGCGTAAATCACATGGGGCAAGTCCTTTAGGTTAATGTCCATTGGTCGCCTGAGTGCTGCAAATCGGGCCTTGAGTCTGCCAAAGGCACACTCTATAACCATTCGCGCTCGACACAAACAAAGTCCAAAATACTGTTCCTGTGCAGTTGAACCACCGTTTGAGTATTCCTTCATGAGGTACGGCAATAAAGGGTAAGCGGGGTCCCCCAGAAGAAAAATTGGAACCGGTTCCTCATCATCAACAATTTGCTTTGCTAGGGCAGGGATTTTACCAGTCTTGAAATAAGTGTTTATTTTTGAGTTCGCAAAGACGCGGGCATCGTGCACACTTCCAGGCCACTTGATAACAACGTCCATGAATCTGTATTTATAATCACAGACCGCTTGAACATTTAGGGAATAATTACCTTTCCTGTTAATGTAGTCTGTGGAGTTAGCTGATGGTTGTTTAATGCCGATGTGTGTTCCGTCGATGGCTCCCAAACACTGCGGCATACCGTGAGCATCTTGGAATCCGTTTACGAGCCTTTGTGCCTCTGGTTCGGTGAACGGCAGCTGTATGTATTTTGGTCCGAGGTGAACAGAGATGGCGTGGCAGGTTTGCCTGATAATTATCGACACAGTTGCCCGTGACAAACCGAAAGCATTGGCCGTTTTCCGCAGTCTGCCCTCATCACTTAAGTAATAAATTGTACACGCCACCTTTGTGAGTGCATCCACCGGCGCTCTCATGGTTGTATTTTCACCATCGATGTAAGGGCGAAGTTCCTCGCACAGGGCTACAAGAGATGTTTTGGACATTCGAAAATTTTCCCTCCATTCATCGCCATCGACCACATCAGCCACAAAGTTATCCCACCATTTGCTTGTCCTCCCAGGCCGCTTCCAGAAGCGCCTTCTTGCTGCCCTTCGTCGCCGAACACGCCCGCTCAGAACCTGACGCATGATAGAAATGCGTCTCCGTTGATCCACATGATGGTGTAGCAAATGTACATTTTGTTGAAGAAGGGCTGCTAAGTTTAAAAGACTGAGCAGCACAAGAAGCACTCGTGAATCCGCCATAGCGAGTATTGTTTACCAATTTGCGCGTGCGCGAAAAACTTTGGCCGTCGCAACCAGAGTGCGCATGTGCGAGTCGAGCGTTTTCAAATCACCCCGGTTTCAAGTGTTTACACGAGAACGCAAGCCGGTGCGTTTCTGAAACGCTCCACTCTGGACCCCGTTTCCAAAACACATCGTTTTCACTCTGTTGTCGTGTAAACAGAAGGGCGAAACGCATCAAAAGGACACCGTTGTCGTGTAAACGCAAGGCCGAAACGCATCAAAACGACACCGTTTCAAAATGAAAACGGTCTCGTGTAAACGGCACCTAATCCCTCACATCCCTCCTTAGCATTGGCCAATTAAAAAACATGCTTTGAAGAAGTGTAATAGTGCGACCCCTACCAGGGTGGCAGGAGAATTTAGGGGCATTGGCCCAGTGTAGAGGGAACAAAGAGACAATTAGGTTGCCTGTTACCTGGATCATCCTCATCCTTCTGGGCATTCTGAACCAGCGATTTGATCTCTCAGGCGAGTGAGCCAACGATGCAGGAGGGAGGAAGTGTTCAGGTGGTGAGTCTGAGGAAGAGAACTGATGAGAGAGAGTGTCCGGTTTGATGTTATGGGAGCTGAGTCTGTAAGTGAGTGTGAAAAACAAGGCCCACCTGGCTTGTCGTGTGTTGAGCCTTTAAGCAGCTTTCAGGTAGGGAAGTTTTTTGGGATCAGTCCACACCACGAACGGTTGCTCTGCACCATCCATCCAGTGATGCCATGTTTCTAGTGCCAGCTTAACCACCAGGAGTTTGCAGTCTCCAACATTATAGTTTTGTTCTGCATACAAAAGAAGTATAAAGCACAGGGATGAAGTTTACCTTCTTTTTGCTGTGACAACATGGCTCGTCCTCCAGCATCAGACACGTCCACTTCATCTATGAATTGTTTGGAAGTATCACCCTGGATAAGGATTGGTGCAGAGGCAAAACGTTCCTTAAGTGCAGCAAAAGCCATTTTAGCTAAAATGTCCCACTGGAAAGGAACCGTAGCAGAGGTGAGAGAAGTTAATGGTAGAGCTATCTTACTGTAATACCAAATGAAACAGTGATAAATGTTGGAAAACCCCAGGAACCGCTGGAGGTCTTTCCGGATCGCTGGGACAGGCCACTCAGCCATTTGTCCCTCCTGAATAATATAGCCAAGGAAAGAGGTAGAGTCAACATGAAAGGCACATTTCTCACCTTTGCATAAAGTTTATTCTCCAGTAGACAGAATCTGGGACAAGATGAGGATGTCATCTAGATAAATAAAAATAAAGCAGTTAAGGTAGTCACGAAGGACATCATTAACATTAACAAAAGGTTGATAGAAGATGGCGGCAAGTGCAGAAGCAGCGGCCCTTCGTGACCCTGATAATATGGTATTTATAAGTTTTTCTGATTGTTTTCCTTAGTATATTTTTCTTTGCACACTGTGGGTCGTGGGAAACATAATTTCAGTTGTCTGCCTGTCTTGTACACTCAGCAGCAATTAACAATAAAAGTTGAGCTGAGTTGAGTAACTGGTGCCTGAAAAACTACGGGTGCATTAGTGAGGCCAAAAGGCATGACCAGGTATTCAAAATGGCCTACGTGAGTATTGAAAGCCATTTTTCATTCATCTCCCTCCTTAATCCAAACCAGATGAAAAGCATTACGTAAATCCAGTTTGGTGATGATGGAGGTGCCTTGCAAGAGTTCAAAAGCAGATGTTAACAGGGGAAGAGGATATTTGTTTTTAATCGCAATTTTGTTCAACCCTTGAAAATTGATGGGTTATTCAACGGATGGTCGAATTATTCCCACAGCCAGGGAGTTGGTAATGTATTTCTCATGGCAACCCTCTTCGGGCTTTGAAAGGTTGTATAGATGGCTGGTGGGAAGAGGCGCACTGGGGAACAGGTCAACAGCACAGTCATATGGGTGATGACAGAGCCAAATCCTTTTGGAATACCTCTGCAGGGTCATGGTACACCTGGGGAGCAGATGATAAATCGGGTTATTCTAAAGAAACTGGTGGAGAAATAGGGGAGCTGGGAGGAGAAGCAGACTTCAGACAAAACTGATGACACAAGTTACTCCAGCTTGTGATGACATTACTTTTAGATTCTATTTGTGTTGTGTTTCTCGAGCCAGGGGTGTCTTAAGACCAGAGAGTTGGATTAGATCTGAGTGGTTACCTGAGAGAGAGAGAGAGGGATACCAACTGGGTGTGATGGGTGATTTCAGGTAGGTGGGTTCCATCCAAACCGGTAACCTGCAGAGGTTCGGGTAATAATTCCAGAGGAATATCCAAATCCTTGGCTAAGTTGTAATCCCAAAAGTTCTGTTCAGCACTGGAGTCAACAAGCGTCTGAATGGAGCAGGAAACTGCCTGAGAAGAAATTTTAGCTGGCAACAGAAATCTTGGTAGGGAGCAATTATTTACTTTGCCCAACAGCACACATCCTCTTTAGCTCTTCTCTCAACCCTTGGTATTTATCGAGCTTCTCGTGTTCCTTCTTTTGATGTTTGCATCACTTGGTATTGCTAGATGTATCACTACGGCTTTCTTCCTCTGCTTGTCCACCACTACTATGTCCAGTTGGTTAGCCATCACAAGTTTGTCTGTCTTTATCTGGATGACTTGCAGGATCTTAGCTCTGTCAATCTTGACCACGTATCCCATTTTGACTTATTTTGACTTCCACATCATACTCAGCACAGATGCTCCTGTATACTATGCCGGCCACTTGGTTATGGCATTCCATATATGCCCTGCTTGCTAGCATTTTGCACCCTGCTGTTATGTGCTGGATTGGCTCAGGGGCATCTCTGCACAGCCTGCACCTGGGCTCCTGCCTTGTGTGGTAGACCCCAGCCTCTATCGAATTTGTGCTTAGAGCTTGTTCCTGTGCTGTGCTTTGTCCAGGCATCAGTAGGATTTGCCAATATCAGCCACTTCTTCTGTCTGCTGGTGGTACATGCCATGCAGAGGCCTGTTCTTCCATGATGTACTAGTGGCTCTTTGTTGTTTCATCCAGGATAGTGGTTCTGGCACTCACTAGTTCTCAGCGTCCTTCCTTCCCCTTAGCCCACAGTCTCAGGGTGCTGGATTGGTAAGGAGCTGTCTTGTCTTGATGTCAGAGGCTTCCATCTCGTTGTTTGGCCAGCTTATTATCCCAGCAGCCCATATATATATATATATATATATATATATATATATATATATATATATATATATATAGGGGTGGGACTCGATTAAAAAAATTAATCGAATTAATTACAAGCTTTGTAATTAATTAATCGAAATTAATCGCATTTTAATCGCATTTCAATATTTGACATGAGAAATATTAATTTAAGTTTAGTTGATGAATGAATCAATATACATGAGCTTAAACTTCAAAATGTTGTTTATTTTCCCACCAGTCTACTACACAGACCAATGAAGGGTGGAAGTACTCCTGTGATAAGCAAACACCTGAAACTAAAGTTAAGCATCATAACTGGATAGTTTTATTCAACATTAATGTCTCACTTGTTATAGTTGGAAATTAATCATTCTCTCAGCTGTATTCCTTGATGTTGAAATGTGTTATGCTTGTTTTAACAGCTTATTTTGAATTAAAGACTTAAAATTAAACCACAAAAAGGAGAAAAAGTTCGTTCTCCGTTTAACCAGCTGTTTTTACACAGCTGTGCTTCGCACTCACGGTTGCTAGGCGACATGAGCTACGCAGAGGTGACGGCAGCTGATATGAAGGCTAGCCGCTCACTTCCGGCCTTTGTGGTGTTCGTGGGCTGCGAAAGACGTGGGCCGGGTCCTTCGCAGGATGCGGCCCCTAATTTGGACATTGTGCATCGATATAATCTGTATGCCTGGAACTCGTGCACTGAGAAACGTTCCACGGTGCAAAGTGCGATTAAAATGCGTTAAAATTTTTAACGCATTAATTTCCCCATAATTAATTAATCGAAATTAACGCGTTAAAGTCCCACCCCTAATATATATATATGTATGTGTATATGTATATATATATATATATATATATATATATATATATATATATATATATATATATATGTGTGTGTGTGTGTGTGTGTGTGTGTGTGTGTGTGTGTGTATATACAGGATTATAGTGACTGACAGTGATCCTTATGACTAAAGTCAGTTTCTTAAATGTGCTGTTTTATACTGACTTCATCTATCATTGATATCACATGCTGTCAAAATCTAATTCACTGTGTCGCAGGGACAGAATGGAAAGGCTTATTCACAGAAGTGGAAGTACATGATCCTTGTAAGTGCATATACTGCATGTATAACCACTTGGTTTAACAAATACAGTTTGTGATACCAATCACAGAAGGTTCAGCAGCCTATTATAAAATGTTTCTGTCTCTGAATTCAGTCTAGTATTTCTCCCTAAACAAATAAAAGAAAACTCCTATTTACTGTTATCATTTACAGTGATCCATGAACAAAAGTCTGTATCTCTTCAATGTTAGATTCAACTCATTGTCATTGTGCACACAACAAAACGAGCATTTCAGATCACTTCTCCAGAGACAAGCATCTGCGGTCATGCAGCCAGTGACCGGCACTACCGTTAGGCAATGTAGTTTAAGTGTCTCACCCAAGGACACAACGCAGCGCAGGAACAGGGGCTCGAACCAGCAACTCCCCGGCTGTAAGGCGAACACCTACCCACTGCACCACTGTCACGAGAGCAGTCGCTAATAAATTAACTGGAGTTAAACTTCTAAAGACCAACAAACGTGTCGAACTGTGGAGTTTAGATCAGTGGGCATAATTTACAAGCATCATTTCTACCACGTTACCAGCTCTGGTCCAAAAATGCCTCTAAAGGTCCACACATAACAAACACTGTGCAATATGCAGTGTGAAGTTATAGGTGTACCAGTGCGTGTTTTTTTTTTTTTTTTTTTTGTGAAGGAAGACACCGAAAACAGTTTAATTTAAAAATCAAAACATTTAATATATTAAAGAATCAGGAGAATTACATGTACAAGGGCCATTTGGTTCAGGCAGACAGGCCCTCCCAGCTGCTGCCTGTACTCCCCTCCCCAGAAGAGCGAAGCCTCTAAGCTAGACATAACAATTTTATACTACAAGCACTATCAATTCAAAAACAGATGGAGAGAGCCGTGGTTTAGACTTGGCCTTCTCAGATTGGTTCGTTCAGTGGTTGGTTTCGGTATCATGGCATAAAAGCTTCCATTAAAGAAACACACACCTTCCTCCTTCACATTTCCTAATCATGACATGGCAGTTTTATTCTCCTTAGCAAAAGGGAGCGGTGACCTACACACTCCCTTCCCGCCTTACACACAGATGTACATGTTTTGGCAAAACCTTTAAGGATATGATAAAACATATTCTTCTCCGAGATCGGGAAGGCCATAAATAAGATAAACATATGTCCCAAAGGCTGTGAAGTTAGTCTGGCGACCACCTGTCTCCCATCTATCTGCTCTCTGTCTAATGTATTTATTTAATTGTCTTTTATTTGCTTCAGCCACTGCTTATTAATTAATTTGCTGGAGTATACTTTTATACATTTGTCATTTTATTCATTGAGTAAAAAATAAACCCCAACAATCCCACTCAAACACAGTAAAATCAGATCTGTGCCCTTATTTAAGAACTTGAACATCTCAGATTTCGTCATGTTGTGTTGGTGTGTGTTGTAATAGCAAGCTGATGCAACACAATAAAACAAGTGAAAGTGAAGAAGCTACGAGACGCTGAACTCTGCTGCTTCTCTCCTTATGTGGCCTGCCATTGTCTTTCAAGTTGTGGAAGACAGGAAAAAGCACTCAAAAGCACAAGTGTGTGAGTGTAGGGCACGGAGAAAGAGCACACACACACACACACACACACACACACACACACACAAACACACAGCACAGCACAACTCAGTTTAATTATCCAGGAATGAAATGAACTGTAGAGCAGAGCAACTGTGAGGATAGCACATATGTGGATGTGGCTGTATCTGCGTGCAGTGAGTCTTTGCATGTGTGTGTGTGTGTGTGTGTGTGTGTGTGTGTGTGTGTGTGTGTGTGTGTGTGTGTGTGTGTGTGTGCGCGCGCGTGCATGCTGTTGTTAGAGAAAGGTTAGCATTAGGGTTAGAGATGCTGCCTGCCTTTGGTTCCATTCTATCTCAAAATGATCCCAAACTGCTTCAGTAATGTTGAGGTCCAGGCTCTGGGGAGGCCAATCCATGACTGATTGTGTTTTTTCTGTCCAGGTATGCTTTCACTGCATTGGCAGTGTGTTTGGGATCATTGTCAAGCTGAAAAAAAAAAGCTGTTGCTAATCACTAACTTTCCAGGTGGTATAGAGTATTTCACCAGCTCTTATTATGGCAGCCACATATTTCCCAGGTCACTTCATTCAGTTAGGAACCTTCCTAAGCAAATTTTAGTATTTGCAAATTTTAGTATTTGTTGGCTTCTTTCTTTTTTATTCATTCATTTTTTCGCATTGATTTCGTTTACCTTTTTTTGAACAACGCAGTTTTCGTCCTGGTCATGGAACGCTGGACCAGATCTTTATCCTCTTAAAGATATTCAAGTGTGCGGTCTGCCCGTCAGGTAGTCATGGATCCATGCTGTCTTGGGGGTGTCCACCAGCATGTCCTCCAACTTGGCCTTGAGCAGGCTGAGCTGGACGGAGTTGAATGTGCTGGACTATAGTGTTTGGTTTGTCCAGGAAGGAGTATGCCTTCTGCAGCAGATATATGATTGCATCATGGAGGTGTAGATTTCCATCAGGGAGGGGAGAGGGCAGCCAAAAATCCTTTGTGTTGTCCTGACTACCCTCTGAAGCCTCCCCCCTGTCTGCGTCGGACGGACAGACGGACCTGTTTTGATGTTTTTTCTCCTTCTTTTCCTGCTGGACAACACCCCATAAATAAATTCAAATAGTTATTTATCACATTATGCTTGAGTTTGTTAGGAAATTGGTCCACCTTTATGAATTTTATTACAAAAAATGACAGATGGACCCTCAAGAACATTGTAGGAACAAAGTTTTGCTTATTTCAATTTTATCACCAAATGCATCACAGTCTAGAAAGTTGGTTCCGTTCATCTGGATGTGACATTTTCAGTTGCAATAAGTACAGAAGGCCTCTCTAAATGAAAACAGGATTGGAAGGTACTCACGTTACTCAGTAAGGACAACAACATCATTCCAGAGTAATATAGTGTATGTGGATAAGTGCCAAGAGGACTGTCTTGAATTATACATCAGGGAAACCAAACAACATCTGGCTAAGTGGATGGCAGAAGAGCTGCCTTGTCAGGCCAGGACTCCACAGTCTTTATACTTACAGGCAAGTGGCCACGCTTTCAATGATGAGGATGTATACATGCTGGACACGGAGGAACACTGGTTTTGAACGGGGCGTCAAAGAGGCCATTTACCTGAAAAGGGAATGACTATCTCTGAACTGAGGAGGGGGCATAGAGGTACATCTTTCACCATCTTAATGCTGTGATTGCAGCCATTCTCCTACTCTTTGTCAGTGGTACTCATGGCCACTGATCGATGGTGATAACAATTTGCACATTAATGATCATGAAACTGAACTCACAGCCCATTGTTAGGCAATGGCGCTAGTTTCAGTCATTATGCAAATGTACTTTTTATAAGGTTGGGAAGTTTCTTACCAGGACAATTGTAATGTCTTGATGCATGCTCAGTCTTTTAAAGAAAATTTTTACAAAGTCTAAAATTTTAAAACTCTTCTTTTTTTTAATGGCAGTGTTACTCCCTGTCCTAGGGGAAAGCAGAGCACAACACAAACACAACTCCCCTGCTGTGTTTTGGCACATAGGCTGACAAGTGTAGACTCAAAAAATACAGAAGGTTAAACTACAGTACCAGTCAAAGGTTTGGACACACTCACCCATTCATAGGTGAGTGTGTCCAACTTTTGACTGGCACTGAACATTAATGATTAATTTAAAAGGCTAATAAACTCTGAAAGCCTCAAGATTGAATATTACCTTACATTCAGGCTAATGCAGTATATTCATTTAATACTGTTCCAAACAAAGAAAGCTAGAGTCGAGCTTTTCCTCTGGCTGTGGCATGAAGTGTCAGGATGAGCAGCTGAGGGAGTCTCAGAGGGGTAGCATCCTCTCAGTCTGTTCAAAGACTCAGCTAGTCACGCTCTCAACATGATTTGAAGATTATTTTTTACAGCATTTTCATACAAGCATTTCTTGCCAACAGGCTGTTGCTCTACATCTATATATAACATCTCTATCATCTTTCAGCGCCACAGGAGATTCATCTGGAGGTAGTGGTGGTTAGATGAGAGATACAGGAACAAGTGAAATTTTCAATTAACCTACTTTGATCATCCTCCGAAGTGTTTTTATTTTATTTTATTTTTTAGATGGGAGGAGATGTGGAGTCCTTCTGTGCATAACACTATGTGTCTTTTCCAATTTGCTGTTCTATTATCATGCAGGATCATCGCACACCCACTCCTCCACTGTGCTGGGATTAAGACAGCAGATTCCTTGCCACTGTCAGCCTGCACGGTGGATTAAGACCAAAGCAAACCCCAGGTTGTTGCTCTCATTTTCTCCTCTCTTAAGTTCCTTCACACTCGTTCTATCATAGCCTCCTTCTTTCGTAAATGAGCCTCTTCAAAAGGATGAGCCTCTTCAAAAGGATGAACCCAGTTTATAGCTGAAAATCAACATTTTTGGCACTTAATGATATCACGCCACAATTATCAGCATGTGCTTTATGCAGAGTTGTATAGCATTTTTGATTTAACTGGGATTTTAAGAAACTTCCTAGACTTGTGGATCAGATTAAAAATGCAGATGTGATTGATTCGCATATAGTGGATCATTTGTCATGTGCTCAGACATAGTCATGTTACTCCATAACATGGTTTGGTAGCATTTGGTTAACAGTCCGGTACACAGCCTGATTTAGAGAGGCCTTCTGTACTTACTGCAACTGGAATCAATACTAAGCACTTCAGCAACTCAAGCAGAGGAAGAAGGCAGCCAAAGCCTTGTGGCCATAGATGTATTTACTGTAAGGCCATAGTAGACGATTACCTAGCTACTGACCTTAATCAACTTTAGAGCCATTAAAGCAGACTGGGCAGGAGAAGGAATGAACGCAGAGGTCATAAAGCAACTTTTAAATGAGTGTGGTCAGGTGTAATGCAGGAGAGATTCAGTGCTCCCTGCTAATGATAAGATGAGCGCTGATGTTCCTGCTGGTCGATGAAAACTTTGTATGGATGCCAATTTCTGCCAGCTAAAGAGAAAAGAATGATTCATGATGACATTAAAAGTTGTCATAATCAGTCAAACGTATTGCATGCACACAGTCCTTTAAAAGTTCCATTAAACTTTTCTCTCTGCTAATTAATTCCTTAGTGCTACAGGAAAGTCTCGCCTAGCTTTGCCTCCTAAAAAATAGCCTGTATTTGTATTTATTTATGTATTTATTTATGTATTTTAATCTAATGTAGCTTAGTACTAATTAGAACACATGTTTCTGTGCATTTCAGAGGACACACTGCAGTTTTTCATAGTATAACCTGGCGTGGATGTGGCTCAGGAGGCAGAGCAGGTCATCTATTAATTGAAAGGTTGGTGGTTTGATCCCTGGCTTCTCCATATGTAGACTGGGTAAGATACTGAACTCTGTGTAGCTCCCAGTGCATTCATGAGAGTCTGATTGTGAATGTTAGATAGGAAGGACTTAGACATAGAAAATGCTCAGATGAGTGTGTGTGTGACTGGATGAATGAGACATGCTGTGTATGCTTTCAGTGCTCATGTAGAGTAGAAAAGCACTATGAAAAAAAAACAGTCCATTTACCATATAATTTTTATCCCACAACTTATGAACAGGAACACTTTTAGTAAATGTATCTTCCTCTTAACATCGTAAAGCATTCGTGCCACCAGCACTAAAGTAGTGAAGCAGCTGTTCACTTCAAACAAGTCTAAAAACCATGTTATATGTATGATGCATGGTGGGATACACTCAGAGACTCTTACATTTATTATTAAATGAATGAAGAGGTACCTGTGTGAATCAAAGCTTTTTCAAATGTGCGTATTGTCAGGTGAAGTCTTTGCCTACATGAATCCAAATTTCAAGTAGTGGGGTTTTATATGATAAAAAAAAAAATTATCCAACATGCACTGTTTGTGTTTCTGATACAAATAAAACTAGGGCACTCACAAGAGTGTGTACCACCCCCAAGAAATCCAGAAATGTTCATCAAAATCTGTTCATAATTTTCCAGTTATCTTGCAAACGGACAAAGAGACAGACTGATGCAACCGAAAACATAACCTTCCTCTACCTATCGGTGGGCGAGGTAATCATACATTGCCTTATTTGTGCACACGGGTCCATTGTTCCTCTGTTATAATAATTCATTACTGCAAAAGTAATCCAAAGTGCAGGAACATAGCAGAATAAGCAGACAACACACCAAAGAGATGGACAGGACTATTTATACACAGGAAACTGATTGGGGATAGGACACACAAGGGTAAAAACAAACAGGTGAAGACAATCAAGACAATGAGCCAGGAGAGGAAGTACAACTCAAAATAAGACACAAGAGGCAACTAACTACAGTAAACATCACCTAAGTCAGCTTGAAATGGCTCACGGAATTTCATCCGACTTGTAAAAAAATCTGTCTCATGTGTAAGTCGGATAAACTGTGCAGACTGAACTGTGCATGAAGTGGAGTTTGCGTAGATCGTACATATTGGAAGTGGGTGTGACAGGAGCTGAGGAGGGCTTTAGCGCTAAACTCATCCAACTTATGCAATCACATTTAATTGGAAATATATTACAATGGGACCAGATTTTTCATCTGAGGTAGGTGAAAATCCAGCTTGTATGATCTGATTTAGGAGATGATTTTTACTGGAATTAACATTAGGAACAACTGGGACCTGCAGAAGCCATCCAACTAGAGCAAAAATCCAATTGGTGTGACTTCAACTTAGGCGACTTTTACTGTATCAAAGTAAAACAGAATGACATAAGTGAAACAAGGAAACACTGAAACACATATGTTTGAGCTGTCCTTGATGATGCTGTTAGCGGGCAGCGGGAGGTGTATGAGCAAATATAGAAAGACAAGACTGCAACTACATGTACATTATCCAAAAAACTAAACTCATCCTAAAAAAAAAAATAAAATAAACAGAAACCGGAGACTTAGCAATGTAACAAACCAGTTTTCTTTTCACACATGCTCAGTGTGATTAGACTGGAACACGGGAGCTGGAACTCCCGTGCATTTATAAATATGCATTTTCTTTGTGTACCACTTTTGACTGTGAACCCAGTAAAACTGAGCATCACTTGGGATCAACATGCTACAGTAAATGTGCTTATTGTACCATTTTACCAGTTCTTCTCTGTACCTTTGGGCCTTTGTCCTTCACTTTTCATTCCTTCCTTCTCTTGTCTCCACCTCCTCCTCCACAGCACTCACAACCTATCATGAAGGCTCAGCATCAGCCAATTAAGAGACATGGTGACACCTCTCCCCCTCAAGCAGAAGAAACCAGGGCCTCTTGTTTCTTTGAAAGACGAGTCACAAAAGGCTCACTCTCAAACATACTGCAGCACAAAAGGATCACACTTCCATAATTGGATGTCTCGGCTGACATTCAAAAGGCATCCTATTCTCCGCAGATTGGAGGCAATAAACAATACAGCATGAATAAAACATTAATTACAATTATTCATGTCAGGGACATAAACAAATGGTTGCCTTTTGTAAATATTTCATCCACTGTGTCTTTTTGCCACGTTGCCTTGTGTGGCCCTGAGTGGGGTTGAAAGGGATCACAGGAGGGGAGATGATCTTTTCTGAGCTCAGGCGTTTTGTTAAACATTAATGGGGCCAACACTGTACGGAAGTGGCTTTAATCTTCTCTCCGCCAGAGCTGCTATCTCCTTCACCCACCTCCCTCTCCTCTCATCTTCGCTCTCCATTCTCACCACTCACCTCTGCAGCCTCTCCACCCCTCTCATCCTGATCCTCTCTCCCGTCTCCTTTCATCTCTTTGCCCCATACTGTCCTCTTTAACCCCCCTCCCCTTCTCTTCCCTTCTCCCTCCCCTTCCATTCGATTGACGGATTGGGCTATCACAGCTCTGTGCTCTGCAGTATATCATCTCAGATCTGGGTTATTCAAATTAGGTTAAACTCTCATATTTTTTTTTCATCCTCCCCTCTCAGTGCTGGTTCCAGTTTAGACCCATTTGTCATTTTTTCCTTCCTCTGAGAGTGAGAAGCCAAAATGCCTTCATAGTGTTTTGATGGGACTTCAAATGAGGATGGCTATATGCATATTTACAGTATATGTACAACACAGCTGGTCAAGTCATCTTCATCTCTATACTGAAATTGTGCAAGAGCCTCAATTAAATCATAATTTACAAGTGCCTTAACAAGACTGGAAAATCCCAATGTGACCGCCTCATAAAACTAGTTAAGAGAATGAAGAGCGTGCGAAGCTGAATACAAAGAGGAATCCAAAATCCAAAACATAAAACTGCTAAATAATGTGACTTATTGCTGTTTTTATGCATAAAACACCTACAAATAAAAAGAATATAAAGTGTTCTCCTCATGCTGGAAGTGGGAAATAACCTCTGCGGTGTTTCTTCTTTCAACAGCAACAAAATCTGAGCACATCAGAAGCACCAAGAGCTGCACACGCACAGCTGCATCAGTGACGCCCAGGATGTGTTCTGCCAGGTGAAGAGTGCTATCAGAGCAATCAGATGTCACTGATGAACATGTCAAGACCTTAAGGATAGTAATGTCTGATATACTTTACACGGTCACCTGCTTTATTGATATGTACTGTAAGTATACTGGGGGGATATGGAGGAGGAAGCCTTTTCATGCTTGTAATTCTGGGTGTGCGTGAGAGTATTGTCTGTATGTACACAAAGTGTTAAAGGTTTATTTAAGTGAAGTACTTCACCCTGTACTACGAAGGCTTTTGCTTGTACCACACTGACTGATCGCTGCGGCTGTGTTTCTGAGGAGGAGAGCTGTCCTGTGGGATTTGGCATCATGTAGATTCTCCCATTGTTTCCAGTGACGCAAGAATCATCCATCGCACACAGGATCAGCACAACTAGGGAGTTAATGCTTTAACACCCTAGACTGGCTGTTCTCAACCTTTGCTCTTATTTCATCAGCAGTACATTCTTATTTCCCTTTCTCTCCTCTCACTAGATAGACAGGGTATGTTAACAGGCCAGTCTCCCCCTCTCTCGGCAGCCCCCTAAAGTACAATTTCTTTTTCCATCACTACTCGTCTTCATATCTCCCTTTCTCTTAAAGCATCTGGATTTTGTGTTGCATATTTATTCCTGGAGAATTAGCATCACAAACACTCTTCCCAAGCTCTTTGTTATGCTTTAGAGCGGGGAGAGTGAGGGAAAGTAGATTATGCTTTACATTTCTCCCAGGCACACTGAAAGGAGGCTTTCTAGGCTTCCTCGTGCTTTTGAGCAGCACTCGGGGCTTATGGAGACGTACTCCATCTACTTATAGTAAAGAAGACTTAAAATAATGTTGTTTCTCTGGCATTCCTGTTAACCATATCTTTCCCCTTCACGCTCACCCTCACGTCCCCTTTCCTTAAGCCTTATTATTTAGCATTTGTCATCCGTCCCTCAGCGTCTCCCACCGTATCCAGGCAAAAAGAAAAGAAAGAGAGAAAAAAATGACCAATTCTGACTTGAGTAAAGCTTCAGTTTTTGCTTTACAGTAGATTTTGTATGAAATGTGATTCAACTTGTTGGGGAAATGAACTGGTGTTTAAGTGCTTTAGATTAAAAGGCACATTTGACTGTACTATAATTTACTCTACATGTGTACAGTACTTTCTTCTGCACACTTTAAACACTTGCCTCACACCCATGGATGATCTAGAATCACCAGTTAACCTGACACACTGTATGAAGTCTACAATGGTTAGCCAAAACACACAAAGAAAGTGAATAATGTGCATTCGCTTGTAATGACGGCTGTCACACTGCCTTGTGTATCAGATGTGTTAATCTAATAAACCAAACATGTCAAATAATCTAAAATGATCTAATATATGGCATCCATCCAGACGTTTCTGCTATTTTTCTTTCTTTTTTTTTAATTTAAATTATTTATTGTTATTACACATTTCCATGCAACAAAATTCTGTTTGACAGCTCCGCCTTTTAACATAGCAGCATATGAATAACAATAGTGATAAAAGTGATAAGAGCCAGCCGAGCTAATAGCATGTACTAACAGTCAACACTCAATACTCGTGTCTGTCCATCAATAATATGAATAATACTTCCAGAATTCTTTTTTTTTTTTTTGTACTGTGTACAAAGAAATTTGTTTTCACATCCAGCAACTTCAGGTTCACTCAGAGAAACAACGCAAAAGTGATGAGTCACCCCTCCTTTCTTTAGATTTTGCTTCCAAGGAGCCAGACGGTCTTGACATTTTTTAAGTGGTCTTGATCAATAGTTCTCCAGGATCTCTGAAGGGCTTTCAAAGGTCTTCTTTGGACATTAGCTGCTTTTTCACTCATTTTGTCTCCTCTCCTCTCCTTTTTTTTTTTTTTTTGTTTATTAAGCGGCTTAACTCTGACCTATGAATCATTCAAGCATAAAAAAAGCTCCTAACCCAGGGATGAAGCAGTGTTGTGTCTACATGTAACAGACAGCTCAGCAAAGAACCAGTTTTAAATTGTATCTTTAGGCTCTTTGTTACCAGTCTGTCACCAAACACACCACTAATTTCTTTAGTTGGATCTCTGAAAAATGCCAAAGATAACACAGTTTGACAGACATAAAATTGTATTTTTGAAACAACAAGGTGATTCCCAAAGAGTTATTAGCCACAGCTTTGGCATATCTATGATATCTCTGATCATCACATACATTTTTTGCTAAAATGGATAAGAAGCATGAACAATGAAACACTTTCTCCTCTTAATGCGTAAAAATACAATAAAAATGCTTCAGTATTCAGCTGGTAGACACTATGATATACCAGAACATTATAAAGTCATTAGAACCAAAAATGAACTTTTATCATAATATAAGCACAAGACAAGCAGTTTCCAATTACATTAATATGCTATTAGGAAGACAGCTGCCCCCCCAAAAGAATTAAAATTCATAATTCTATGCACTGTGTGTGTGTGTGTGTGTGTGTTATATCATTCTAATTATTCTGTGTTGACAGTATGCTTGAAATGTGCCTAGAATCGGTTATGTAGTGCGAATCTGGATAAACTGTGGACTACAGTGAATGTCTTTGTCACTGAATGATGCATCACAATACAGTTTTTAAGGTAGGTAAAAAATAAAGATCTAGGATAGCAAAACATCCAAACATCCAAAGCCACATTTGCACTTTCTGTGCTTTGTTTCTTATTTCTTTTACATATGTTTCCTCACCAGAACGATTTGGTTAGGCCTAGGTTTGTGTTAAAATAAGCCTGTTTACAGCATTAAGGCACCAAGGTGTCTATATGCGATGAGTTGATACCGAAGATTTTTTGTAATGTGTCAGAACCGGAGCACTGCTTAGTTTCTGGATGACTGAGGAAATACTATTAAATGTCATGTAAAACAAAGGCAGCAGACAGTCCATCAGCAATCCTTAGTAAGGGTTAAGCGTTAAGATTTCCCCTACTCTAATTCTCTTCCTATCTACAGCATGGTAGAACATCTTGACTCCACCTCCAGTGCTCCTGGCCTTGCTTCCCTTCCACCTGGTCTCCTGCACAGACTACCACCATCCTTATTTCCATCATATCATCAGCCCTACAGTTAGAGTCCCTACTCTCACTTACACACTCCTGCCTTTTCCTTTTCTCTTGCTGGCTCCTAGCACACCCCTTTCTTCTTCCATTGTCTTTGGCCAACAGTAGCACAGTTTCCACCAGCAACCTATCAGCCAGCAGCACCGGAGGCAGTCATTGTTAACTTGGGCCCTGACCAATCCGGTATAGAAATCTCATTCTTTATGATCCAGATGTTTGATTTGGCCAAGATTTTATGTCAGATGATCTGCGCTTGGGGCTGGCACTAGCAGCACACTGGATTGTGGACACCCATGGTTAAGTTTTTATGAATGATCATTCACAGAATTTTATCCCAAACAATAATTTTAAAATTAAAAGTAATTTTTATCTGCCCCAAAATAGAAGTCATTCTGTCATTTTCCCCATGTCTCCAGCATCTGTCCCTCTCTCTCATGTGTGAGTGCATGGGACTCAGTCAAGGCCAAGGAGCTGCTGGATGGGCACACCTGCTGCTGATTATTCATCACAGTCCTGCCTGATCTTTCAGCTTTAGTAGTTATAACATTAGGCTCCTTGTCTTGCTTCATGTTTTGCCTTTTCTCGTGATATTGTTGCTGTCTCCAGCCTTGCTGTGCACTCCTGATCCTCATGGCTTTTCTGAAAGGCTTTTGTGGACTTGCAAGTCAAAATGGACTCAGAGACCTAACCTGCCTGCTCACTCACTAGCTTAGCTCTCTGCTCCCCTCTTCCATTATGGAGTGATTACATCAATTATTTTCTACCTAAACCTGTCTTATGAGAAGGAGGTTTTTAGCGGGGTTCGGGGTCCCCCTCAGTACGTCTCTATGTACACAGGAGACGATGACGTGCAGAGTTTCCTTGTCCTGCGTAAGAATTAATCTGATGTTCAAAATTTGCCCTCATGACTTTTCTCCCAGGTCATTTCCCCACCTGTAATGACCCTGCACCCCACCGGTGGGGCACACCCCACAGTATGAGAAGCACTGCCTTAAGAAGTTACAAGTGCTACTGGAAGAGGATTTTCATGAGAGAAAGCATTTTTACTTGATGAGTTTCACTTAGAGGCCTTTTAATATATTTTACTCCAACTTCCAATCCTTGATGGTCTACCTGGTAGTTGTTGTGGGATTTCTGTGAATCTTAAAAAAATACTTTGATATAGGACCTTAGAGTGGATTTAAAGACTCTCACATTTTAGTTTTTTTTCCTGAAGAACTTCCACCAATAGACCCAGATATATATATATTCATGGGCCACTTTGTTATGTACACCTTCCTAGTACCAGCTTGGACCCATTTTGCCTTCAGAACTATCTCAGTTTTTCATTGCACAGATTCAGAAAGGTGCTGGAAACATTTCTCAGAGAATTTAATCAGTACTGACATGATAGCATCACGCAACGGCTGCAGATTTGTCAGCTGCATATCCATGATGTGACTCCAGCTCTACACAAGGGATGGACATAATACCAACTGAGCATTGTTTAAACACCACAGCACACCTCAGTATTGTTCATACTAAGGGGTCAAGAATGTGCCAAGTAAATATCTTTTATGTGATTACACCACAAACCAGAACTGCTGATACAAGGTAGAATGGATCCATGATTTCATGCTATTTATACCAAATTCTGAACCTACCATCTGAATGTCACCACAGAAATTGGGACTCATTAGAACAGACTGGGCACTCCCCATTTCCAGGAACAATAATTGTCTTTATGCCACATGCAAATGAATTTCATGTGTCCAACCAATCACTGCTGGTCCCCCACTGGCGGATGCGTATGTTGTTCTAAACTTTTTGCTATGAAGTTGCTGTATATCATACTTGTTGCAGCACATTCCTCAACACCTCTGTCACTGCTTTGTAGTGTGACCACTGGAATACTATTTAGAAAAGTAGGTACTTTTCTAAATAGTATTCAGAGAGCCCTAAAGACTGGCCTTTGTCATAAGCTCTTTACAAGTGTTCAGTTCTCCGATATCCACCATGTTTTCTATGAAAAGTTACTGTGGTCCAAATTACTTAACTCAAATAATCTCTGCAAAATGCAATGGTCCTGCAAGCCAGTGGTTATACTCAAGAACAGGAAGGGCAGATTAAACTTTGCCAGAAAACATCTAAAAGAGGCCACACAGTTCTGGAAAAAAAATCTTTGGCCAGATGAAACCAAAATTAACTTTTACCAGAGTGATGGGAAGAGAAAAGTATGGCAAAGGAAAGGCACAGATCATGATCCAGAGTATACCACATCATCTGTCAAACATGGTGGAGACAGTGCTGTGGCCTGGGCATGTATGGCTGCCAGTGAAACCAGGTCACTGCTGTTGATTGATGATGTGAATGCTGATAGAAGCAGCAGGATGAATTGTGTACTCTCTGCTCCAATTCAGACAAATGCTGCAAAACTGATCAGACAGCACTTCACAGTGCACATGGATAATGACCCAAAGAAAACTGCAAAAAACATTTTTCAATGGACAAGTCAGACACCTGATCTCAATCAAACAGAGCAGCTTTTCAGTTATTAAAGACAAAACTGAAATCAGAGAGACCGACAAACAAGCAACAACTAAAGTAAAGGCCTGGCAGAGAATCTCAAAGGATAAAATACAACATTTGTTGATGTACTTGGGTTCTTGACTTAAAGCAGTCATTTCAAGTATTAAAAACAATCCGCATATTTAAAATTATGTTAGTTTATCCAGTCAATTTTGAAGCCCAGAAAAAGGGTGAATGTGTATCAAGATGACCGTAATCCTTAAGGAGTTTATACTATGACAGGCAGAGTTGACAGATAAGTCAATTCAAGAACATCTCTGAAGTAAGTGGAACTCCCGATAGTTAGCCATGCGTCGGCAGGTGTGTTGCTGGTAGTTTGTGTGCTGTCAGATCTGTTCGACAGAAGCCTGTCCCCATGTCTGATGAAAACCGCAGGGGAGAGCTTGTGGCCAATCCAGGCTTGATGCTCATGACAGCGCAGAGGCCCATGGGTCAATGTGATCTGTCCCAAGACACACATAGGCAAGCATGCAAAAGTGTATGTGTGCACTCACATGTACACACACATGCAGAGCTATGCTGCCTTGTGGGTGTGCCTCTGCTATGTCAAATCTGAAATTGTCCTCCCTCCTTTCCCCACCTCATACTTAATCGACATGCCCTGGGCAAACTCGCATCTTCAGCCCCTTCTTTACCTTTATCCTTCCTTATCCAGTCTGACTCAGTGACCCGCTCTCCAGACCCTGAACCCTCCTGTCTTTTTCAGTTACACACTGTGCAGCACTAGCAGCTAGGTCACATTCCATTTTCTCTTCCACTCTATTTCACTTTGTTCAGGTGAATGGACGCATGATTGACATGATGAGACTGGAAGCTTCACTTGAATTCTTTCTTTCAGTTTTAAATCAAATAATATCAGTGTAATGAAATGTAACTGAAAGCAAATATTTTGAAAGCAAGATTTTGGTTTAGTTTAGTTCACTATTGAAACACAAATGAAATGTGCCTCATAATATTTGGTCCACACACTCTGACACTTGTATCTTACCTTTCAGTTTATTGGCTTCATTTATTTAAAAAGCTACATAGTGAAAGTGAAATTTACAACATAACATGCCACAGCTTTAAAATCTCTGTAAAGCTGAGCAAAATTTGCTTGCTTAATTTTTCACACAATTATCTAATATGACCAAATGAATCACTTCGATAGGGTTAAAGGTCAACTCTAGACAAACATTTTAAGTGCAATTGGTTGGTGGAAAAATACAACTGAGAGGTGGTCTAAGTGTTAGCTGTAAAGATGCTCGTGCCAGTTTGTTCAGTAAAAAGCTGGCGTCGTAACATGATTACACTAGCTTAGCACACGGACTGGAAGCACACATAAGCAGGAAGCCTAGTTCTGTCCTAATTTGAAGAAAATGAAAATGACATTATACATGCATTTACATTTCTTAAGAATGATGAAGGTCTCTGCCAGGTACCAGGTGGTTCTTGGCTCATGCTGGGATGTCGAGCCTCTGGTGGGACAGGCTGCCTGTTGCTTCTCATTCTGTAATGTGAATAATAATTAACCTAATAATTAACCATAAATAAATAAATAACAATAAAAGAAAAAGACCAATAAGAGTAGTCTATAGAGAGTTTTTAGAGCTCTTCTTAGTGGAGAGGATGTGTTTGGCACAATAGTACATTCAGAACAGGATTTTGCTTGCTAACGCTGCTGGACAAGACAGACAAGGCAGGCAGGCAGGCAGGCAGACAGGCAGGCAGGCAGACAAGACAGACAAGACAGACAGACAGACAGACAGACAGACAAGACAAACAAGAAAGAAAGAAAGAAAGAAAGAAAGAAAGAAAGAAAGAAAGAAAGAAAGAAAGAAAGAAAGAAAGAAAGAAAGAAAGAAAGACAGACAGAAAGAAAGAAAGAAAGAAAGAAAGAAAGAAAGAAGAAAGAAAGAAAGAAAGAAGAAAGAAAGAAAGAAAGAAAGAAAGAAAGAAAGAAAGAAAGAAAGAAAGAGAATTCCTTTTGTGAGGAAAAAGTTTAATATGAACTTTGATTTTTTTTTTTTAATTTGCCATGTTTGGTTTTAATTTTCTCTTGAAAGATGACCTTTCTTTGTTCTTTTTCACATTAACTTTAGTGTCTGGTATATTTTAAGAGACAGCTTGTTTGTTTATGCATTTTGATGTTTGCGTTCAAACTTTAGTATATATACTGCACATGCAGGCTTAAAAATATTCCCCAGTGTGGGTGTCTTCCTCCAAGCTCGGGTCCTCTACCACAGGCCTGGGAGCTTGACGGTCCTGCACAGGATCTTAGCTGTTCCTAGGACTGCACTCTTCTGGATGTAGTTCCTGTAATCTGCTGGAGCCATTCTTCCATTTTGGGCATCACTCCCCTCAGTGTTCTGATTACCATCACCTTCCACATATTCTCTAGTTCTTCACTCAAGCCCTCGGTATTTTTCAAGCTTCTCGTGTTGTTATCACTTGGTATTGCAATGTCTATCACTACAGTCTTCTTCTTCTGTTTGTCCACCACTACTATGTCCAGTTGGGTAGCCATCACAGATTTGTCTGTCTGTATCTGGAAGTCCCATTTTGACCTCCAGATTTCCAGGCCATACTCGGCACAGATGTTCCTGTATACTATTCCGGCCACTTGGTTATGGTGTTCCATGTATGTCCTGCCTGCTAGCATCTTGCACCTTGCTGTTATGTGTGCTGGATTGTCTCAGGGTCATCGCTGCACAGCCTGCACGTGGGGTCTTGCCATGTGTGGTAGACCCCAGCCTCTATCGATCCTGTACTTAGAGCTTGTTCCTGTGCTGCCATAATTAGTGCCTCTGTGCTGTCTGTCAGTCCAGCTTTGTTCAGCCATTGTAGGATTTTTTTTTATATCAGCCACTTCTTCTATCTGCAGGAGGTACATGCCATGCATGGACCTGTCTTGTACTTGATGATGAATTGTGCAGTTGGCTTGAAGTTGACCTCTCCACATCCCCACGCAGTTCCAGATGAAGACTCTTATGGTTGTGTTGATCTTCTACAGTTCTAGGCATTCCAGGATCCATGTGTGAGGCATTGAGTCATTGGCTTTCTTGCAATCAATTCAGGCTCCCATGTCTCTGGTATACCTCTTCAAGCAGTTAGCCAAGGCTGTGAGTCTTTTCTTGGCTGTTTCTGAGGCCTCGGGTATGGACAGTTTGTTGTACATATTAGGCACATGACCTTTAGTGTTAGGTATATTTGAAGAGACAGCTTGTTTTTTATGCATTTTGATGTTTGCATTCAAATTATAGTATACACGCTGCACATGCAGGCTTATACATACACTAGATTGCCAAAAGCACTTGCTTGTCTGCCTTCACACACCTATGAACTTGAGTGACATCCATTCTTATTCCATAGAGTTTAATATGATGTTGGCCCACCCTTTGCAGGTATAACAGCTTCAACTCTTCTGGGAAGGCTTTCCACAAGGTTTAGGAGTGTGCTTGTGGGCATTCATGAGGTCAGACACTGATGTTGGACAAGAATACCTGGTTCTCACTTTCTAATTAATCCGAAACGTGTTCTATCAAATTGAGGTCAGGACTCTGTGCAGGCCAGTCAAGTTCTTCCACACCAAACTCGTTCATCCATGTGTTATGGACACATGGACTTTGCTTTGTGCACTAGTGAGCAGTCATGTTGGAAAAGGAAAGGGCCATCCCCAAACTGTTCCTACAAAGTTGGGAGCATGAAATTTTCCAAAATGTCTTGGTACGTTGAAGCATTAAGAGTTCCTGTCACTGGAACAATACATACAGGATTTGTAAAGGACCCCAGGAAGAATATCTAGAGTTGAATTTGGTGCTAATGGGTATAAGAAAAAAAGCAACAGGGAACACTTTACACTTTGGAGAATGTAACTCCAGACCTAACATGATCATATTCTGAGGAAAATATGTGACCCATAACAAAACCTACAAATCAACAAACATATATTTTTTTAATGAAAGGGAACACACTCTTGTACAAATCTAGCTGCATAAAAAAAAAAAAAAAGCTCAGCTATGCAACTTGGGCACTCACTGTTTTCTGGTGAGAGCCTGTTCCATTAGAAAACGCCTTCAGTTTTTGTATAAGAACATTTGGACAAGTTTCTAATTATTAGTTGAGCTTCAGCAATATAAACCTACATTACATGGACACATAGAGGTGTGGTTGTATCAATTGGTGTGTGAATGTAGATATTCAGTTTTGGTAATAATTATTCCATTAAACATTAATTGTCATTCAAAACTATTTCTGATAAACTTGCTATTGCTCAACAAAAAATGATTTGCTAAACAAAGACAAGAAAACTAAGTTTCTTGGTACAATATGATACTGTACACACCGTCTGAGTTCTTAAACATACACATGAATGAGTTTGCATTTCATTTCTGTTTTAGAGACTGTGTTTACTGCTCACCAGTGGACACACACTGAGTGCTCTCTTCTTGTGAGTGTTTGTTTTTTCAGTAGTAGGAGTCTGAATTTTCAGTATTTGCCTATGTATTTGCCTTGAAAATGAATATTTATTATTACTGGAAGCACATGGAAAAGCTATGGAAAGCAGCTGCCAGCTTGGCCACAAGCACAAATGAGAGAAATGATTACTTTTGTGTCTTGCAAATCAAAGTGGATGACTTTTGTTGAAATCTAAACTAAAACAGAAGCATTTTACAAAAAGATATTCTTCAATCGAAAAAAAAAAGATATGTTCAAATATTCACTTTTTGTAAATTCTTATCGGTGTGTCTGTAGCTGTAAGACATTTTTGCAATACACACTTTATAATTAAAGGTTTAGAATATACATGTATCACAAGTTCTGTAACTGCAAAAATTCAGCAAATGAACACTGACAATCAGAGGTTGTAGGCATAAGACTGATTAGTTGTGGCACTCCTTAATGTCGTTGCATTGCTACATGCTCACTGTGAACATTAACCAAACTAACATCCATGAAGGCTTCTTCTTGTCTCTCGGTATCTATGCAAACACGAAGATGTAAGAATTAATGTAGCATAAAGCCTCGTGGCCAGAAAAAGTCTATTTCTTTCACTTGTTAACCACATTACACTGAAAAAACACAATTACGAATATCACTTGGATGCAAATAAAAACTTGCAAAACACGATGAAAATTTTACTGACTGGCAATGTTCAGGGAGGGGCAGCCATCTGCTGCAACCGTCAACAGAAGTTACTGAGCTTCTGTCATAGTACGGCACTGTGGCAGGTGAAGTGGACCAATTTGCAGGATTCAGGAGGCTGAATGTAAACTAAAAAAAACTCAGCTTTATTGCCTTTAACTCACAAAATACAAGGAAACACGGAAAAGCTCTACAGCAGCAAATAATCCAACAGACTACGACTTACAGGGAAACAGAACAAGAAAACACACTACCTAAGAGGGGGGATGCGACAAAGAACTGAAGAAAACTGAGGGCTTAAATACACATGAGGTAATTAGGGAGAGGGGATACAGCAGGGAAAAAACAAGACACAGGTGAACAGAATTTAACTAACGAAATAACGGGAAGCAAAATTGAACAACTGAACAAGACAATTATTTATTATTTAATTCACTCAGCCCTTGGTATTTTTCAAGCTTCTTGTGTTCTTTCTTCTTGATGTTGCCATCACTTGGTATTGCAGTGTCTATCACTATGGCTTTCTTTCTCTGCTCGTCCACTACAATGTCCAGTTGGTTAGTCACTGCAAGTTTGTCTGTCTGGATCTGGAAGTCCCACAGGATCTTAGCTCTGTTATTCTCGGCCACCCTTGGGGGCGTGTCCCATTTTGACCTCGGGACTTCCAGGTCATACTCGGCACAGATGTTCCTGTCTACTATGCCAGCCACTTGGTTATGGCATTCCATGCATGCCCTGCCTACCAGCATCTTGCACCCTGCTGTTATGTGCTGGATTGTCTCAGGGGCATCTAAGCACAGCCTGCACCTGGGGTCTTGCCTGGTGTGGTAGACCCCAGTCTCTATCAATCTTCGGCTCAGAGCTTGTTCCTGTGCTGCCATGATTAGTGCCTCTGTGCTGTCTGTCAGTCCAGCTTTGTCCAGCCATTGTAGGATTTTTCCATATCAGCCACTTCTTCAATTTGCCCGTGGTACATGTCGTGCAGAGGCCTGTCCTTCCATGATGGTTCCTGTTCTTTCTCGGGTTTTTGCTGCCTGAAGTACTGACAATGCACCGGATCCTTTGTCGCCATCTTCCTGATGTATGTATGGATCTTTGTTTTTTCATCTAGGACAGTGGTTCTGACACTCACTAGTCCTCGGCTCCTTCCTTCCGCTTAGCGTACAGTCTCAGGGTGCTGGATTTGGGGTGTAAACCTCCATGCATGGTAAGGAGCTTTCTTGTCTTGACATCAGTGACTTCTATTTCCTCCTTTGGCCAGCTTATTATCCCAGCAGGGTATGTGACAACTGGCAGGGCATAGGTGTTGATAGCCCAGATCTTGTTTTGCCCATTCAGCTGACCCTTTACTTGCCTTACTATCTGTAGGTACTTGGAGGTTGCAGCTTTCCTAGCGGCCTCTTCATGGTTCCCATTTGCCTGTGGGATTCCAAGGTACTTGTAGCTGTCCTCAATGTCTGCAATGTTGTCTTCTGGTAGTGCAATCCCCTCAGTTTTACCTTCCCTCTCTTTGTTACCATGCGACTACACTTCTCCAATCCAAATGACATTCCAGTGTTATTGCTGTAGATTCTAGTGCTGTGGGTCAGTGAATCAATGTCTCGTTCACTCTTAGCATACAGCTTGTTGTAGTCCATGTATAGGAGGTGACTTATGGTTGCTCCATTCCGTAGACGGTATCTGTAGCCAGTCTTGTTGATGATCTGGCTGAGGGGATTCAGGCCTATGGAGAACAGTATTGGGGACAGAGTATCTCCTTGGTAAATCCCACACTTGATGTTGACTTGTGCAATGGGCTCGAAGTTGGCCTCTAATGTTGTTCTCCACATTCCCATGGAGTTCTTGATGAAGGCGCTTAGGGTCCTGTTGGTCTTGTACAGTTCTAGGCATTCCAGGATCCATGTGTACAGCATTGAGTCATGGGCTTTCTTGTAATCAATCCAGGCGGTGCACAGGTTGGTCAGTCTTACAGTCTTGAGTGACTGCTCTATCTACCAGTAGCTGAAGTTTTGCTCCCTGGTATTTCTGCTACTTCCTTTCTGGGCCTCGTTCATGTATAGTGCCACGTGCCTGCTCATCTTAGCTGCTATGATGCCTGACAGGAGTTTCCATGTTGTACTGAGGCAGGTTATGGGCCGGTAGCTGGATGGGACCGGTCCCTTCTGGGGGTCCTTGCAGATCAGGATAATCCGGCCTTCAGTCAGCCATTCTGCGTGTGTCTTAGCCTCTAGCAGCTGGTTCATTTGTGCTGCTAGGCGCTTATGGATCCTGTTCAGGGAGGTTGCTGTGGTCTTCTCTTAGATCCACTAGCCACTGAGCATTGGTATTGTGTGACGCATCCATGTCCCATATATGCTCTTCCAGTATCCAAACTTGGTGGGGGTGTTGTTCTCAGCAAAACATCTGGTTTGTGTTTATATATATATATATATATATATATATACTTATATGTATACACACACACACACACACACACACACACACAGTAAACATCGCCTAAGTTGGATTGAAATGGGCCCATTGATTTTCATCCTACTTGTGAAAAATACATCTTATGTGTAAGTTGAATAAAGTCCAATTATTCAAAATTCTTCAAAGCATCAGACATTTTAGGGTCTAATATTGAATTTCACTGCAATGGCTTTCTGCTTCGTCCCTGGATTTGCTTCTACTGTACAAATTTTATAATCTCGTATTTCTGCTCGTAAGTACATGTTTGTAGCTTTAGCTTGAGGCCTGCGCTTGCCATGATGGGCTCTGGTGAAACGAACTGATTCGCCCAGTGCAGCCTATGCAGATGTCATGTGACTGTCTAGACACTCAAGCGATCTCCAGGTGTTGTTAGTGTGTGTAGTTGTGCATGAAAGAGCTGATGCATGGAAGTGGACGGATGAGAAGTGAGGAAGGCTTTAGCACTAAACTCATCCGACTTATGCACGTTATGAGTCCGATGGAAGTGGCTTGTAATTGGAGGGCTGCTTTGCAGACCTATATTAAATCTTGTCTGCTGTATAAAAGCTTAGCATGGCACAGCTCGCTAAAAAGTGACAAAAGATATGATAGGTGACAAACTAAAATGCACAAACTAAAATGGAGATGAAAGCTGCTCCACACATGTGCGCTGCCATCTTGATGAGCTGCAGGATGCAGCAACTGTCATGATTTGGTGCTATATACATAAAACTACACTGAACTGAACATTTACACTCCACCCCAACCAGAAATCCTGGCTAAATGTAGATCTCTTCTGAGAGTCCAGGACTCTGTGTAGCACTTAGAGCAGCAAGAAGGAAACTGACTGCACACATTAAAAGAACCAAAGCTGTCTATGCTCACTTCTCCACCCCCGATCATGTGGGTGGGAATTAAGAGCATCACAAAAGGGACCTTGCCCCAGGGATCCATCTTTTCCTGATGCTACTAATACTCCTTTTATGCACATTTTTGAAGCCTTCAGGACTTCTCAAAGCACCAGACTCACCCTACCGCCATGTGATCAGCCACCCAGTGTTACCACAGAGGATATGAAAGTGAAGCACCACAAGGCCATAGGCCCGGACAACATCCCAGCCTGGCTCTGAATGACTGCACACACCACCTCTCAGAGGTACTGACTGCTATCTTCACCAGTCAAAGGTATCATCATGCTTTAAAATTGTTACCGTCATCCCTGTTCCAAAGACCTCAGCAATAACATGCCTAAATGACTACTGCCCAATAGCACTAATCCCACAGTCATGTGCTTTAAGTGGTTGGTCATGGATAAAATAAAAAGGAAAACAGACCTATGCTGACCGCTGTCACTACGCTTTCAGGAAGAACGGAGACGCTACAGAAGCCATCTCACACTTCATTCACCTGGCCTGCATCCACTTTGAGAACAGGGACTCTTATGTCAGACTGCCGTACTTGGATTTCAGCTCTGCTTTTAATACA
Organism: Archocentrus centrarchus; assembly: GCF_007364275.1. Classification (NCBI taxonomy): domain Eukaryota; kingdom Metazoa; phylum Chordata; class Actinopteri; order Cichliformes; family Cichlidae; genus Archocentrus; species Archocentrus centrarchus. The sequence continues at coordinate 32,796,062 of NC_044355.1, read as the reverse complement.
GTTATTCCACAAACACTGATATGCAAATTGAAGACACTTGGGCTGAATCCATCTCTATGTGAAGGCTAACAGGACTTTCTAACAAGCATGAAACAGACTGCCAGAATCCACAACATCACTCCCAGTCCCATCATCCTTAACACTGGCTTTCTTAAGGATGTATCTTGAACCCCAACCTGTACACTCTGCTAAGCTATGACTGCTCAGCTACATTCCCAAGCACCTACACTGTCATGTTTGTCAATGACACAGCAGAGGTGAGACTAATCTCCTGTAATGATTAGAAAAAGTGTGGGCTAGGGGTAAAACATCTGAAGTCTTGGAGCAGAGCCAACAACCGGTGCATCAGTGTGAAGAAATAAAGGAGATAATCATGGAATTTACGAAAGCCATTGTGAGCCCTCGTGCCACTCTCTACATAGGAGTAGCAAATGTCTAGGTCATCTCCAGCTTCAAGTGTCAAGGGATTTATATCAACACTAACCTTACTTGCACCATTAGCTCAAAGAGGTTGACAAAGAAAGCCCATCAATAGCTGTACATACTAAGGAGGCTCAAGTGAGCTGGCCCACGTTCCCCAGTGGTGACGTCCTTTTGCAGGTGTGAAGTGGAGAGCATCCTTACATCATGTATCACTGTGTGGGACAGAAACTGCTGTGCTGCAGACAGGAAGGCTCTGAAGACATGGAACGAAGTAATGATGTAATGAAGACATCAGGGCCAGAGCAAGGCTGAGAAATAGCTTCTTCCCAGAAGCTGTCAGACTCCTAAACTCTGCCACACACAAAATACTGTTTTTCACACACAACACCCACACACCTGGGAGTCACTATATGCAATAACAGATTACACAGACTCTTTCTTATGTGCAATAACTCCAAATGTTTATATTTATACGCATATGTATCAAGACATTCTAACAACCATTGCACTATAAAATGCATTCTCATCTTATGTATATCCTTGCTGTATACCCTTATATCTCATGTATACCCTTGTTTTGTTTTCTAAATCTAGATTATATTTTGAAGCTCCTTGAGGCGACTGTTTGTTGTGATTTGGCTATGACTGAATTGAATATTTGAAATCATATTGCTGATTTTGTCATTAGTTCATTAGCTTGTTATAGTGATGCCTGATGGAGACCTCATTACCTCTCATGTTACTTCATGTCTTGGAATGACAATAAACCTCTGCAGTCTTGAACAGCATTCAGCGCCATTATACACTGAACCAGCTGTTCATTTCATTTTTTTCATATATTTCTGCCCTTGGTAATAGATAATCAGATAATAAAGCTGAATATAAAATTACTCTGTAAGCATGACCTGAAGTACTTATTGAATTAAAAACTGGTGTCAGTGGACACATTCATTCTCATCTCTACGAGTGTCTGATCTGTTCACAGTGACAGCGCTGTTAGTGAAGCTTAGTCTAGATGATGACTGACTGTGCTACTAAAGGCATGAAGAACATAAACTTTCTATACAACAACAATTTGAAGAACTTTTTTTTTTTTTCTGCAACCCATCACTTTACATTCAGTAATTGTTTTGGATAAATTTATCATGAGGAGCATTTGTGTAGCCCCGGGGCAACAACTCATTAAGAGTGACAAGCTTTTCCACCCATAGTATGAAACTTTTGTATCCTTTTGTTGTAATGTTAATCTGATTTAATGATGAAAAATCAGCCCCTGCTGGGCCTAAAATCTTTGATGAGCTCAGATCAGTGCAATATTCACTTCACTACTTAAACCTGAGAACATTTATCTCTGACAACATCATGTTATTTCTTTGCATCACCAAAACAGGAAGGAAGCTGTGGTGGCAGCGGTGTTTTATGGGACTGTCCAAACTGAGTGACTTAATTAGTGAATCCTAAAACCTTTTTTCTTTTCCCAAAACAGCAAGAACACACAAAACCATAACTATACTAATATATATTTTAGTATCATATTTCACATTTTCTTAAACAAATTATACTCAGTGCCATCGAAAGAGGCCGTGGATCAGACCAGTAGTAGAATGTAACTTTGCATTTACTTTTCAGTACTTTACTAAACTGCAGCTTTAAACTGCTTTTATTTTTAGTATTTTGTTATGCTGCTTTCTGCTCTCACACCACTATATTTTTGATGTAAATACTGTACTTTGTACTCATTACCATATATTTCAAAGCAGTGATTATTTATTTTTTTATTGATAACTCTACCACGCAGTAATGTGTGTTCTTTTAGTTTCTTTGTCAGGTCATTGTCTGTGTGTGGGTGTGTGTTTAAGTCCTCGTTTCCTGCTGTGCTCTTTTTGTTTCATGCCAAGTCAACTTAAGCCAAGTCCTGTTACGTTACATTTTGTATTGAGTTAAAGTTTGTGCTGCTGGCTCCCGTCCAGCCTGTCCTTTGTTCACTTCAGTTATTAAAGCTTAAATCCTAAGCGAAGCTTTTGCCTTTGGTGTCCTGCTTTGGGGTCCTCCGCCTTGCCTGCCACAGCAGAACATGACACCTTAAGGTATTTGTTGTGATTTGGCGCTAATAAATAAAACTGAATTGAATTGAATTGAAATGAAATGAACTTTATTTTGTATAAAGTATAAATACTCATCATCAGTAATGATGATCAAATTGCCAAATGTCATATAATCTGCAAAAGGGGACATGGCTGCAGACGAGTCTGAAAATCTGCATTTATTAAGTTAAAAAGTTCTGGAAAGTCATGAGGATGGAGAATACTACACAGTGCACACAACTTCTTCTTTTTTTGCTTCGCAAGGAGTTACATGCAGTACCACATGACTCGTGGCCACTTTCTGGGGCCCTTCAAAGAGGAATGTTTTGGTAACACTCTCCTTAATGAGTCTCTGAACATCTCTGCGCCCAAGCAGCAGGTGCATGGCACGGAGGCCAAGAGTCCTCCAGTCTCCTGACAAACTTCCAACTGTTTCATCAAGTGTCAGAGGGCTCACAACATCTGTTTGATTTCATCAGTGTGGGCCTGCATAGACAGACCGCTCTGCATGTTGCACAGGCAGCTGCACAGATGACAGCAACAGGCACATACTCGCTGCTCCTCTCCTCATTGTCTGCTCTGAGTAAACAGCATTGCTCGAATAAGAATATGAGTGTGTTTACATACAGGATCAAAAGAAGCAGTGTGTGTCCAAAAGGTTTCAAATCATCAACACTTTGGTAACAAACAGGAAGATCCGGTGATGTCTCCAACACGCTCATAACTTCCAGTCTGGGAAGTTCCCCGTCCAGATGATGAACGCAGCAGTGGAGTCTTTCTTCTTTGAAATGAATGACAGGGCACCCCAACCCCCCCTGCATACAGTACCATACTTTAGTTATCCACCTCTTTTACTCTGTTTATACCCCACTCTGCATTTACTCATTAGTTATTATTAATCTCTGGCTCTTCCACAGTGTGCCTTTTGTCCTGTCTCTCTCCCCTCACCCCCCAACAGGTCACAGCAGATGACTGCCCCTCCCTGAGCCTGGTTCTTCCAGGACGTTTCTTCCTGTTAAAAGGGAAGTTTTCCTTCCCACTCTCACCAACTGCTTGCTCATAGGAGGTCATTTTGTCTGTTGGGTTTTCTCTGTAGTTGTTGTAGGTTTTTACTTTACAATATAATGAGCCTTGACTGTTTATTGTGATTTCAAATTGAATTGAATTGAATAAAATACAGACCCAAATCGTGACAGAGCCTCCATCGTGTTGCTCCACTCCCCTGACCTCCTCCATACAGACTGATGAAGACTTGAGCCAGAAATATCAAATTTGGATTCATAGCTCCATCAGACCTGTTGGCCATCATTTTCAGTCCAGTTCTTTTGTAATTTGGCATAGCTCAGCCTTTTCTCCTTTTTCCCTTCCTTAACCATGTAAAGCCTGAATCCTGAAATTATTGCCAGAAAATTCAAATTATTTTAAAGTGGAGTGTTCATTGAACCTTCTGACAAATATTAATTAAATATTAATTTGCTTATGTATTTTAATTTGTAACATTTTTTTTTTGGGGGGGGGGGTTCAAACTGATGATGTAAAAGTATCAAAAATTCACAAAAAATCTTGTATCAAATATGATACAGTTGGCTTCAAAGGGTTAAAAATAGCTTGTTGACAGCCATCCATCCACTAAGAACATTTGTGATGAGGCTCTAGCAAAGAGGCCTCTCTCAGGTCCTGTGTCAGATCTTTACTGGATTTTTCTCCTCCTATTTATTAAGGACATGACTTCCTACTCTTCATCTGTACAGAGATTTTTAGGCCTGCCAGCTCTTCTTTTGTTCTTATTCGTCCAGTTTCTTCAAGATGTATGACTCACTGCACACCATGCCTAAATATGCCAGGTTTTCAGCTCATGAGTCTTCGTGGAAAATAATTCTTTGTCTAAAATTGGTGCAAAAATGCTATTTTGTGTCTGTGTCTGTGTGATCTTTGGCATTTTTTATAGATTCAACTAAAGAAATGGGAACAAATTATGTGTCTTTGCAACAGGCTACTAGCAACAAAGTGCCTAAAGATGCAATTTAAAACTGATTCTTTGCTATGTCGTCTGTTATGTGTAGACAACACTGGTTCATCCCTCGAGTTAAGTGCCTTTTTTATGCTTGAATGATTCATAGGTCAGTGTTAAGCAGCTTAACAACCAACAAAAAAAATTGGGTTGAAAACAAGTGAAAAAGTCCAAAGAAAAACTTTGAAAGACCTTCAGAGAGCCTGAAGAACTATTGATGAGGAGCACTTTAAAACTGACAGGACACTCCGGCTCCTCAGAAGCAAAATAGATAGAAATGAGGGGTGGCTCAAAACTTTTGCACAGTACTTACAGCGCTTTTAATGATTAAGTTGTTAAGCCAGTATGGCAAATACCCACATTTTAAAAAACGGGAACCATTGAATATAATGATCAGCATTTGGCAGCCATAAAGCTTCAGTAGCTCTGTAGCTGGGGAGGCTAAGTCCTCCATCCCTGTTGAGACTGAATGAGCACAAGAGTAAAACAAAAACAATTTTCTCTGTTAACAGTCATCTGTGAAGGTCATACTGCTGCTTTAATCCTATTGGCTCCAATCACTGGTGCTCAGTAAGCATGGGTCTCTCTCTATTTGTCCATCCCTAAGGCTAGCTTTCTGCTGTGTCCTTGGATGCTGTGCTCACATTTAACAGCCAACATTAGTGCCATACACACACATACAGCAACATGTGCACTTAGACACACATGTATATCCACACACAGATCGGTTGTGGCCTTGGGGAGTGAGAGGTGTGACCCAGAGGCATTTCTATTTAATACAGCTTTAACAGTTACTGTGTTTATTCCTGGCTCAGTTTAACACCTTCTGCATACTTCTCACCCTCTACCAATCCCTCGCTCACTGGGAGTGAAAAGGCAAAGGGTGGTAGTAGTGTGAAAATAGTGTGAAAACACTGAGCATGTTCTATGACACATATGCTTGTGGTGTCACCCACTGTGTGTTTGTGTCAGTGTGCAGCTCCCTAGGGATCAGAGTTGGAGTTTGATTTCCTTTTACTGAACCCCTCCAAGATTACTGGGTGCTATTTTTATCTCAGCAGTCAGAATAAAGGGAGAATGCTCGCCTACTGTCACAACAAGGAGGCTCCTGATTGGGTGTCAGGTACGATAACACCCCTCACCCACCCACAAAAACATACACATACTTCTCCATCACAGCTCCCAGCCCGGCTTGTTTTATGGTACTGCTGTTGTATTCATTTGTGTAGGTATTTGCATACACAGAGCCTACAAAGAGGAGTGTTTAACCTACACAAATGTGCTCCAGTGCAGGAAAGTACACATAGCAGCTTCATTCTTTTTAACACTCATTTTCACTTCAGCTCTTTGTGTGTTTGAGCATCACTCTTCTCTGCGGCTGGGACGGACCACAACAGCACAAGCAAAAGTAGCCCACAGGCCAGTTATACCGCATACTTTGAACTCTGCCCCATCTGGCAACAGACGCTCTCTGCAGGTAGGCAGCTGCAATGCTCTGCCAACGGTGGCCCGTGCTGAGCCCACTAGCTGCACATTGTTTCTCTGGGTTCCAGCAATATGGACTTTAGTATTGTGTGGATAACAAATATCTGAAGTTGCAGGCAACCAAAGGTTTACTCTGATATTCAGTGACCAGAAAAGCTATGACTAATATCCCAAAAATTAGAAGGATGCAGTGTTCCTCCAGGAGTTAAAACTTAAGTGTATAAGCACTTCATCTATCCCACAGCCATAACCAACTGAGAATCACCAATGAACCTAACCTTGGACTAAGGGAGAAGATGAGGAACCCACACAGGCACAGGAATAACATGAAAAATCCCCACAGAAAGGCCCAAAATGATTAATGATGAGTGTAATGTAACAAAAAAGTGACAACTGTTTGTTGTGATTTGGCGCTATATAAATAACATGCACAAAGTTAAACTACTAGAAATTTTCTGCAATTTGACAGTCCAGTTTGTTAATGATAAGTAACATTATCCACTATAAGGCACTGGTCCGAGCAGAACTAATAGGTCAAACTCTTAAAACTGATAGTATTAAATTGATAATTTATTGATAATTCAATTATGTTTTTTTCTTCTGCATGTTAAACCTGTACCTCCTTGGGTTGCCATCAGGTGCACTGGTTTCCTCACACAGTCAAAAGACATGAATATTAATTCAGCTGGTTGTTCTAATCTGGCCTTAGATATGGATGTGGGAGTAAAGGTTTGCCAGACTTTCTGTTAGCCCTGGAATGGACTGTAACATGGATGGATGCATGGAAAGTAGTTAACCTAATGTTTGCAGAAAGGTTTATTCTTGTAGTTTCTATCTTTTTGTTGAAAGAAAATGAATGAATATTTATTTAGCTGTTAAGAATATGATCTACATTGGATTACATACAATAGTTTGTGTGCCATGTCTGTTCACTAGGCAGCTGTTATTAAGTAAATTTAAGACTAAGTTGGATCTCAGATAGATGGCCCTACCCAACAATAATCTAGTGTAAATCTTGTTCAATGCCACTTCCACCACTGGCCCCTCACTTACAGCAAGCCACTACTTAGCAATCATGAATCATGAATGAAAATCAATAACAAACACTTGAACAATGTCCATCTAAAATATGAACAGACCAACAGCATTAACACCACCTGTCTAATAAGGAAACTGACTGACACTTATATAGTATTTTCCTACTCTTACAGACCACTTTAAACAGAAGCCACAGTTGCCCATACATACGTACAGCACTTTATTCTATGCACTTTTAGCACTTACTCAAATAATATTCACATGGAAAAAAGCAGGAGCACCCAGAGGAAACCCTCATAGGCAAAGGAAGAACATACAAGCCCCAACAGACCAGAGGATTTGAATCCAGAACCTACTTGCTGTGATGCAACAACTCAATTCAATTCAATTCATACAGCACCGAATCACAACAGTCACGTCAAGGTGCTTTAGTTTAACTAATTGTTATGTGTGATCTGGCTTCATTAATAGACAAAGCTGGGTATCATCTGCATAGCAATGAAAATGTACACTATACCTTGTAATAATACTGCCTAAGGGAAGCATGTATAATGTAAATAGTACTGGTCCTAGCACAGAACCCTGTGGAACTCCATAATTAACCTTAGTTTGTGAAGAAGACTCCTCGTTTACATGAACAAATTGGAGTCTATCAGATAGATATGATTCAAACCACTGCAGTGTAGTGCCTTTAATACCTACAACATTGTAATAAAATATTATGGTCAACACATACAAGTCCAATTAAACCTTAATGCAGGCCTGAATTTAACCGAATTATTTTAAAATGTATATTTACAGTTCTAAATGTTCAGTAGCTGGAAAATCACAGAAAACAAATCCACTCTTTCACAGGAAGCAATACTTTTCACATTTCTTGTGTATTTGACAAAACAGAAGGACACAAACACATCAAGCTCAGAAAAAAATTATGTTAAAATATGAAATAGACTGTTATCTTTGGGACATACAAAATGTCATTTATTAAAGTATAATATGATCTTCATTTCGAATCATTCATACAAAATAACACAAAAAAGTCAGATGGAGTGTTTACAATCTGAGGACTCTAATCCTAACTTCAACCCAAGGCAATGAGAATATATCATTTTTAAAAAAAATTTTCTCCCAGGTGTTGGTAATCAGGGGAAAAGAAAACATTAACTCTGACTGATGAACACCAAAAACTGTGAATATTTTTTTCCCCAAAAAAGTCAGTTTTGCCTTTCTCCAAACTATAGGGTTAGGGTTTGGTCAGGGTTAGCGTTGATGTTCTGGTATTTATATGATGAGAAGTGACTGCGCCATAATTCTTGCCATTCTATCCCTGGCGAATGGCGCCATACGGCAAAGTGACATATTTTAATGAGCTACAGTATCAGTACAGAAGCTCAGACATTCACAGATCTCAGAGGGAGAACTTAAATAAAACTCTTTGCTTCTGGTTTTGACTTCTCCTACATCAGTGCTGATGTGCTGACACCTGTAAGTCATCATCTATGGTGACTTAGTCCTCAGAGGGTTCTGGAATAGTTAGGGCATCATTTAAGTTATGGTGTCCATACCTCAGCGGGTGGCCCAAATACATTAATCTTTACTAAGTCTTTTGCTCATGCTTGTTTCGGAGAATGTTAAGATTCATTAGGAGTCTGTAGACTCTGTAGACCCTAAAGGTCTACAAAATATTCATAGACAGACCAACAAACTAAAGAAATGCCTCGTACATCATAGCACCTCTGAGGCTGTGTGTTACTTGGGCATTTGGAACATTTAAACAGAAAACAACGGCTTTCAGAAGAGTACTGAGCACCGGATGAAACAAGCATACACAGACTGCAGGCAAAGGTATTTACACAAATGCCAAAATATGACTGTTGTCTCCAAATAAGCACACACTGCACATTCCTTCCACTGTGTAGCTTTACTAAATCCAGATGCATTTGTGACTGCAAGACAAAGGCACACTATGAATAGACTTGGCAGGAGTGTGTGTGTGTGTGTGTGTGTGTGTGTGTGTGTGTGTGTGTGTGTGTGTGTGTGCTTGTAATTCACAGTTATTGTCCAGACTTTTTGTGCCAAACAGCAAGTTTCCATAAAAACATTTACTGTAAAAATGTGTTTAAAATCAGAGTCGGGTTTAGGAATCAGCAAGTGGGAGTTAGATTCATTCTCCTGGAATTTATTGAAAGCAAATGTAATGTCCTTCAAAGCAAACAACGGAGTCAGAATGTGTGTGTGGTTATTGTGTTTGAATAATTGTACAGAATCTCTGCTATTTTACAGTTAGAGGATGCAAATGTTTTGACTTTCAAACAGCTGGCACTAAAATTAGCCACAGAATTTCATTACTCTGCACGCCTTCCTGTTCAGAAAGCACATGCATATGCTAACTAAAAATGTGAGATTCTTTTTAGGTTTCCAAGTCTGCTAGGACCTTTTCTGCAGGCTGCAGTGACACTACAAAGCTGTGTGGAGGTCAGAGCTTCACTTAAAGTAAAGCAAAAGAAAGTTCGAAGCTGCTGGAGAACTCGAGGAGAATCAGAAGAAAGGAAAATGATTGAAAGAGGAGAAGAAAAAATAGGTCACAGCTGTTCTCAATCTTCCCCCACCACACCAAGCACTCCAGCCAAGCACACCCACCCAACCCACCTCCTCAGCACACACACACACACACACACACACACACACACACACACACACACACACACACACAAATTGGAACCATCTGCTTAGCCCTAGACATCATGTTTCATGTGTTTATTTTGTCAGTGCAGGGGGAGAACAGAAAAAAAGAGCTCCACATTCCAGAGGACACATGATCTGCCGGTCAGTGAAGGAGGAGAAGGAGGAAGGCCACTATTAGATTTTTATCAGTGCAGTCCTGTCTGCAGTAGTAGTGTCACCATGTGGAAATAGTTTAACTACATTTACTGCAGTGTGGTTCAAATAAAACTGAGTCAGGCAACTTTTGTGTGTAAATGTGGACTGATACAATTTTTAGAATGATCCAAAACATGAAAAAAAGAGAGACTATGTTGCTCATATGCATACCATTGTGTGCCTAGTACTTTTTTTGTTGAAATCTGGAGCACAAAGTTGTCCTGTTTAAAGTCAGCTTTTCAGGTAGGTCTAGACTGATTTTAGATCAGCATCTTCAATTCTGCTCTGATAGCAAACTCTGTGTGTTGAAACCAAACATCGACTTCTCTTTCAAACTGACCTGAAGGATCATCTCTGCAGATCACAAAGCAGTTTCAGAAGTCCAAGAATCCACAGTTTCCTGGCCTGAAGGTAAAGTAAAGCATACGAGCAAGGCTGGGAGTGCTTTTTTTCCACATTCACAGCATTGTGCGCTGTGAAGTTATCCCCCAGGGTGAAATTTTTACACTGTCTACAGGACTGTCCTGACGCTTCTGTTTTGGTTTCTATAGTTAAATTCCACCTTTATAACAACTGTAGATCATATGAATTGTTATAATTCACACGTTTAAATTATGTTAAGCCTTCAGCTTTCAGGCCCCTCTTCTGTGGAACCAGCTCCCAGTTTGGACACCCTCTCTATTTTTAAGATTAGACTTAAAACTTTCCTTTATGATCAAAGCTTATAGTTAGGGCTGGATCAGGTGATCCTGAAGCATCCCTTAGTTATGCTGCACTAGACCTAGGCTGCTGGGGGGTTCCCATAATGCACTGAGTGTTTATTTTTCCTTCACCTCTTTTCACTCTGTTTGTACTCCACTCTGCATTTAATCACTAATCTCTGGCTCTCTTCCACAGTGTGCCTTTTGTTCTGTCTCCCTCCCCTCACCCCCAACCGATTGCAGCTGATGATTGCCCCTACCTGAGCTCCCTGAGGGAGTTTTTCCTTCCCTCTGTCACCAAGTGCTTGCTCATATGTACCGTATTTTTCGGACTATACGTCGCTCCGGAGTATAGGTCGCACCAGCCAAAAAATGCATAATAAAGAAGAAAAAACATATATAGGTCGCACTGGACTATAAGTCGCACTTTTTTGGGGGGGGGTTGATAGAATCCGAGACTCAGAGCACAAATTCCATCTTGAACGGCAATTTAAAATAATAATGGATTAAAGAACAGGACGAACACGGTTACACCTACGTTATGCTAACGTAGCACATTCAGCTACATGACGCACAACGAACACGTGTTCGGTATTGTAACGTTGTAAACACACTTCCAAAGTCGGCGATATTCACAACAAAGGTCGTCTTTATTAACAGAAAAACGGCTGCTGTAGGCCACAGCCACGCCAACCACAACTACAACAGCGGAACAGCAACACACACACAGGCAAGCTCTCGGTCTTTTTCTCTCTCTCCATGCTGCCTTCACGAACCTCCCGAACAGTCCGAAATCCCACAACATCAACACGCTCTCTAACTAAGAGAATCGCTACAGTATGTTAACGTAACATTAAGTTATTCAGATAACCATAGCATAAAGAACATACTAACAAGTTAACCAAACCATCAATCCATTGAATTCTTCATCCTCGGTGTCACTTCTAAACAACTCCGTACACTCTGTAGACGAAGCGCCGCTTCCTCTTCTGTGTCGCGTTAGTCAGACTCGTCGTCAGCTGCAGTTCCAATTATTCCAGCCTTTCTGAATCCCAACAGGATGGTTTGTCACTGAAGCCCATGTTTTCTTGATCCATCCAATGACTTCCAGGAAAGTTGGGTGGCGCATTCTCCCAGTTGCCGTTAAGCTGTGCTCTCCATCCACCATCCACTGCGCCCACAGGTTACGCAAGACTGCCTTAAAGCTGCAGTTCACGGAGATGTCAAGTGGCTGGAGTATTTTGGTTCATGTGTTATAAATGTCACATATACGTCGCTCCGGAGTATAGGTCGCACCCCCAGCCAAACTATGAAAAAAAGTGCGACTTATACTCCGGAAAATACGGTAGTTGTTTTGATTGTTGGGTTTTCTCTGGAATTATTGTAGGGTCTTTACCTTACAATATAAAGCGCCTTGAGTTGAGCGTTGTTGTGATTTGAAGCTATATAAATAAAATTGAATTGAACTGAACTGAATTGAACTTTAAAGTTACAATGTGTAAAATCTCACTGTTAGATGTCAGTAGATTGCAGACTGCAGTCAAGTGAATTCTGCGTTCTTACTTCTCCCAATTCATGTCCCAATCCTAGCTACGGTGGCTGCTGTAGGACAAATGGCCGCCATTCTTCTGTAGTGAGAGCAGACAGTTGGCTGTTTACCTCAGCTGGTGTCTACATTTATTTATTCTGCAGGAGGCTTTAAAATTTTGTGAAAGGAGTCTGATACGAGGTGACGAGACGGACACTTCTTTTTTTTTTTTTTTTAAAAGCCCGTCATGCCTGGCAGTGTTTGCAAGCAGAATTGTCATCTGAATGCACTGTTGTGCCAAACATATTTATTCTTCCAAGATAAGCCCTATAGAGTCTCTATAAGCTTTTCTTGTTAATGTTTGTGTTTTTTGTTTTTTTGTTTTGTTTTGTTTGTTTGCGAAGGGAACGGGAGATCGACAGGCGGATCGGGGCTGCTTCTGCAGTGATGCGGACGCTGCACCGGTCCGTCGTGGTGAAGAGGGAGCTTAGCGTAAAAGCGAGGCTCTCGATTTACCGGTAGATCTACGTTCCTACCCTCACCTATGGTCACGAGCTTTGGGTAGTGACCGAAAGAATAAGATCGCGAATACAAGCGGCAGAAATGAGTTTCCTTCGAAGGGTGGCTGGCCTCTCCCTTAGAGATAAGGTGAGGAGTGCGGCCATCCGGGAGGGGCTCAGAGTAGAGCCGCTGCTCCTCCACATCGAAAGGAGCCAGTTGAGGTGGCTCGGGCATCTGATTAGGATGCCTCCTGGCCGCCTCCTGGGTGAGGTGTTCCGAGCATGTCCCACCGGGAAGAGGCCCCGTGGTAGACCCAGGACACGCTGGAGAGATTATGTATCTCGGCTGGCCTGGGAACGCCTTGGGGTCCCTCCGGATGAGCTGGAGGAGGTGGCTGGGGAGAGGGAAGCTTGGGCTTCTCTGCTTAGGCTTCTGCCCCCGCGACCCGGCCTCGGATAAGCGGAAGAAAATGGATGGATGGATGGATGTTTTGTTTGTTTGTTTGTTTGACGAGATGGACATGTCTGACTGATGACAGTGATCCTGAGGTGAGTTGTTGAGAATCTGCTGAACTTTTCTGCTGGTAAGCGCTGCTGTTGTTGCCTCTGTCTTTGAAGTGGACTCGGACAAATAAACTCTCATACGATGTGAGAATGTAATCTGTTTATCAGAGGGAAAGTGTGGTTTTAAAGACATGCAAGCCTAAGATATATGGAGGACCAAAACTGACATAGTCAGAAATAAAAGCAGAAATATATATATAGTGTATATATCTTGTTTTTCCTTTTCCTTGTACATGCGTTTTCATCAAGAAATGTATAAATTTTCTTTTTCCTTTTCCTTACACATGCATTTTCATCAGGAAATGTATATATTTGTTTTGCCTTTTCCTTATACAAGCCTTTGTTCTTTTTACATTTCCTCGTCCACTTTTCCTTTACCACATGTATTTCTGTCTGCTCTTTTTCCTTTTCCGTATGCATTTCTGCCTCATTATGCAAATGAGGAGGGTTGTCTTCTTGCTCCAGCTCCTCTACTATTGGTCAATAAACAGGAAGGAGCAGGATCCATGTGCAGATCGATTGTGCATGCCTGCGCCTTTGGCCATATGTCTATGGCCATGGAGTTTACACAGTCTAATATGGTTTTAGGATATACTATGACATGCAGACAAGTTTTCACGAACAACACGTTCACAACTGGACAAAGGCTACAAATTCTTCATTGAACATTGAACACAGGTACGTGTCTTTGTCATTTCAATTCAATTCAATTCAATTCAATTTTATTTATATAGCGCCAAATCACAACAAACTGTCGCCTCAAGGCGACAGTTTGTCTAGCTGTTAATTAATAGACTAGGATAGCATTAGTCAATTTGTTTGCTAGCTAACATTACGTGACATTTCTGTTTTGCAAATAGAACATCTTTAGGCTCTAATCTTGATTAGATCCTTATAGTATAGACTAGGGTTGCCGCCCGTCACGAAAAATACGCAATCGTTTGTTATTTGGAAGTTAAATGTGGTTTCCCGGTGCTGCCTGAGCGTCCTGCAGTTTCGGTTGCCTACAGACAGACACCTGCGCATTTTTTTACTGTCCACCCGCTACTGCACCATGTCCTAAGAAATTAAACTCTTGCAAAGATACAGATGTGAGTAGGAAGACGCTCATCCCAGGCTGAACAGCTTCAGCGAGGATGAAAGGTGCACAGTGAGCCGTCTGATGTCAGGAGATAAACACTGCAGACAAATAAGAACCTAGAAGACCCAGGCAGCAGTCACATTCATTCATCCCCCAATCATCTAAATGGCTATTTGAAGAACAAGTTATGCTAATAGATTAACAGTAAATAAATAAATATTGTCAAAACATATATATATAAGCCCCCAGCTATTCAAAGATGGTAATGCATTTCTAACATAAGAGTGAATAGTATGTATGTAATAGTATGTACTGCTTTTCATATATGCCCTCTATATTATCTTTATAATAAAATTTTACTATTAAAATTTGCAGCAGCTTGAACTATTAAATGAGTTATTTTTGCATTACAAACATGTACAGGGAGGTGATTAGTGTGACTGTCATAGTTTGCAAGGTCACATGACATAATGAAATCTATGTTAAAATTGACATATCTCACTTTGCAGGTCCTCTTCCAGATCCTCACATCATGGCCAGCAGGGAGAAACTGAAGGACACACGTCCACAACCAGGGATGCAAGCTGCTGCATGGAGTTGAAGGGGATGAGGAGCTTATCCTCTCAATGAGACAGAGACTTGATCATTTCTATCATGACATCTACATGGATGTCTTCTTAAGCTGTAAACCCTGAGGAATTTATTTAGTTTAATGTTGAAATGCAATTGATATGCCTTTCATAAATACATTTTCTCTGCCAATGCAAAATGGACCTAAATTGTGTATGTACTAATATATATATTTTTTACCATCACTGCTCCATGTACAGTGTTTAATATAATTAATAAATGTTTGCAAGAAACTGCCACAAACCTTGTTTCTTTGTTCCACAATGGAAGCTTTAATTTGAGCATTTTTTCTCCTCCATGTGCTCCATTGCCAAATGTGTAAAATGTACAAAAATATGCAATTTAAATGTAAAAGATGTACATATGCATATCACTCAAGACAAGCTATTTACAAAACATTTTACAGAATTCTTCACATCAATTCATTCATTAATAGCTATTTTTTTAAAAAAGCACAGGTTAGATGTACAGAGAGATTTGATTTCCAACACAGCTGCTTGCAGTAATGAATGTTCATCCAAGAAGTGTGAGTTGTAGGGAGGCTCTGACCTGGTTTGTCTCCTTTCAGACACTGTCACACACTGTCCTCCTCCACAAAGGATTTTAAAACTTGGCCCTCATCTCTCCTGATCGCTCTCCCTCAACAGACACGTATTTCTGTGTCCACTGGAAAATCGTGGAAACTCAAATACCACTAGTTTTTTGTTCGTTATTGGAACAGCATGGCACACTGTAGTAACATCTTGATGACTAACATGCTTGTTAGGTGGGCTGCTGCTGAGAAAGATGGACACAAGAAGAAGGCAAAAAGAAAATTATGAATCACATCAGAACATGGAAATGGTTTGGCATATAGCTTTCAGGTCAATATTTAAAAGACTATTCTAAACAACAGTGTTGGAAGATGTCACTGATTTTTACATTAATATAGAAAGTAAACCTTTTAACATTACAGCACTGACAGGCAGCAGTATATATTTTAGCTACCTGTGGCTAAAGTTGATGTTAGCTTACTTTCCAACCAGAGATTGTTTCTTTTATACGCAGATACAGAATGATAAAATGACAATGCTGGATAACATTACCACTGCTAACTAACAAGTACTGTTATTGTTAACCTTACCTGTCGCTATATCATAAAGATGATGAGCATCTGTGAATTTTCCAGGTCTTGTCTCAGACAATTGCAGAAGAATTAAGTCACCTTGCTAGCTTAACTGAAAGCAATACTGTCAGTGATGACTATTTATTGTTTAGTGTAGATATTTTTGAATGAGAGGCTACTGCATTTAGCTGCAGACACGGATAATGAAGCTGACCAATTAGTTCTCCAGATTTTGGAGGAGGTGGCGTGTCGCTTGCACAAGTCTGTACCACACAAGAACTGCTGGGAGACCTGGATATTTGCTGCCCGCTGATGCCTTGGAGTCGTTTTTGCTTGCGAGTGTGTCAGTTACGGATATTGCCGAACTTTTCGGGGCTGCTAAACTGAAGTCAAAGGCGCAGGCATGCACAATCGATCTGCACATGGATCCTGCTCCTTCCTGTTAATTGACCAATAGTAGAGGAGCTGGAGCAAGAAGACAACCTTCCTCATTTGCATAATGAGGCAGAAATGCATACGGAAAAGGAAAAAGAGCAAGCAGAAATACGTGCAGTAAAGGGAAAAGAGCAGGCAGAAATACATGTGGTAAAGGAAAAGCGGACGAGGAAATGTAAAAAGAACAAAGGCTTGTATAAGGAAAAGGCAAAACAAATATATACATTTCCTGATGAAAATGCATGTGTAAGGAAAAGGAAAAAGAAAATTTATACATTTCTTGATGAAAACGTGTGTGTAAAGAAAAGGAAAAACACTATATTTACATTTCTTGATGAAAATGCATGTATAAGGAAAAGGAAAAAGAAAATTTATACATTTCTTGATGAAAACGCATGTATAAGGAAAAGGAAAAACAAGATATATACACTATATATATATTTCTGCTTTTATTTCTGATTATGTCAGTTTTGGTCCTCCATAAAGATAAGCTGAAATAATATTAGCTCTTAACCAGCTGCTGTTATTTAGCTGGCTTGTTGTTAGCTGTGGAAATGGGAAGGTCGCAGGTCTGATTTGCTGACAAGAAGTACTATCAGGAATAAATAAGCATGTTTATGGATGTTTTCATGGAGATGAGGCTTGAGGTGTGGAGGGAAAGGGTGAGGTTGAAATGAGGGAGGAGAGAGAACCGTCTGTGGAGGAAGAGATGACAAAAATATACATGTGTAGGTGTTAAATGTTATACAGTTTGAAAGAGCTATTTGTGATCTTTAAATTAAAAGTAATTTATCAGACATACTACATGTGGCTGGTCTCTGGCCACATACATTAAACACAATCAGGCGGCACGGCCATGTGCCATTGTATTCAACATGGTGGCTTCCACAAACCAGTGCCCACTCCTGTGTACTTTTAATCGATTAATTCTAAGTTTATTAGAATGCATCAATTTGTTGGAAGGTATAATTACACACTAATCAATGTATGAATATGACTACAGCCTTCTTTTTTCTATTAAATACCCTTAAAAAATGAGTTACTGTATGTTCCTAGGAACTAAACAAGGTATCACTTACCTCCATCAGCAAGTGTCTAATGAATGTATTAATTTAAAAAAACAGGGCAAAATGAATGTTCGCCTCCCCACAGTCCCTCCCTTCAGCTACCATATGTGTTCTTGGCCCTTCGACTGGGGACAGAGGCTAAATGTTTATCAGGGATTTAACAGGAGAGCAGCACATCATTCCATCTGTTCCCATGTGCCTTCCCTGCTTCATTGCACACATTTGTATGCTGTATCTACAGTATGTATGCATGTATTATATGCATGTTGTATTTATTATTATTATTTCAGCTTTACTAATGCAATCAAGGCAGCTTATACTAGAACAGTCTCACAAGTCACTTAAATGAACCTTGAATTAGCCCTTGGATTCCTGCCAGCTTCAGTGTGCCTGTGCAGCTGATCCTGAATTTGGACCCTTGTGTGGAGAGTGAAAAACAGAGATACGAACTGAAAGACATACTTAGACATTTTACTTAGGAACGGCTCAAAATGCAGTGTTAATACAGTCAACACAATCTTAGTTTTTCAACTAAGTTTTGTGTGTGGCAGGCAGGGTTGGCCTCTAAAGCAGTGCTGAGGAAGTCAGACTTGACTAAATACTCAGCTTTATTTAAAGGCAACTTCCAAGTTAGCAAATACCCAGGAGGTCAGGAGCCAACAAACTGAGAATTATAACTCAAAGACTAAACAGGAAACAGAAAACCCACACACAGCGGACAGGGTGTCATAGACGATCATACGACCAAGTACTGAGGAGGATGCAGACAATATAAACATAAGAGGTAATGAGCGGAGACAGCCAGGGAGGACAGGTGAAGTGAATAACACTAACAAAACAAGGGGAAGCAAAACTGAACAGAATACACATGGAACAAGGGGCTGGCAAAGTAAAACAGGAAGTGAGTAAACAGGGAAACAGAAATGCAGACTTGACACAACACAGGGAGGCAGGCACCCAGATAAACACAGGGAAGTGAAACCAAATACAAAACGTGAGACAAGGGACTAGGACACAGAGGGACAAAACTGATACAGGAACACAGAAATGCAGAGACTGAGCTGAAGGACATGGGGGAACAAGGAATCAAATATAAATAATCTATAACCAAGAACATAACTCAGAACTGCAAAACCCACAATAAACTAAGAATCAAACAGAGACAAAACAGAATCTAAAAGTCCAAAACAGAAAATGCTGGGTTAATGACCCAGGACCATGACAGCTGTAATCCACCATGGGCCCATGAAGGGGCTGCATTGAGAAAGAGAGCCACTGTAATTAACATTGCATTGACCTGGCCTTCATTTCATTTTGTGGGACTGCAGAAAAACAGCATTTGGAAAGCTGTTATACTAAAATGTGGCCTGTTACCATGTACTTTACAGGAGCTGTGGCCATGTGTTGGAAATCTTACTTTTCAAAGACTCATAAGAGAAAGTTTCTCACTTTTTACAAGGACAGGCCTACATCTTGTTCTATAACCTTAACATAATGATATAATCCTAAAACAGGACACTCAAGCCTTGTACTAGCCCTTGTATAAAATTTGCAATTTAGCCTGATAACCACCAGAGGGTAAAGTGGGAATTTAGGAAACCTAAGATTTAGTGTAACACTGGGGAAATAACCAAGCTTTATTGCTTTTTGGTGATTTTGCCAATAGCCATATGCAATTTATACTGTGAGCAGATGTTACCTGAGCTATCACAGCCACTTCCCAACCCCTAGCTTGTATAATGCTAGTGTAAAAGTAGAATTTGGCAAGTGTTACTAAAGAGCATCAACATCATAAATTCAAACAGATGACAGCATCCTGACCTAGTAGTGACCTTCTATAGTACAGCCTGCCTTGAGCCAGCGACTATCCATTTTTCATGTTTCATTTTAGAACTCACATATTCTTAGAATTTTTACTCTTGGAATGATGACTGATTAGAAATCTCAATGTGTTGGTAGAATTCTGACTTTGTTGTTAGAATACTGACTTTGTTCTGAGAACTCTGACTTTAATATCAGAAGTCTCCATTGTTTAACGTTTCATTTTAGAACTCACACTTATTCTTAGACCTTTTACTCTTGGAATGATGACTGTCTCAGTATTCTCAGTGTGCTGGTAGAATTCTGATTTTGTTCTCAGAGTTCTGAATTTGATCTTTAAATATTGGCTTTGACCTTAGAATTCTCAGTGTGTTGGAAGAATTCTGACTGTTTTCTCACAATTTTGAATTTAATTTTTGAATTCTGGTTTTGATGTTAGAATTCTCGATGTGTTGGTAGAATTCTGAATTTGATCTTTCAGTACTGGCTTTGTTAGAATTCTCAGTGTGTTAGAAGAATTCTGACTTTGTTCTCACAATTCTGAATTTAATATTTGAATCCTGGCTTTGATCTTAGGATTCTCAATGTGTTGGTAGAATTCTGACTTTGTTGTTAGAACACTGACTTTGTTCTGTGAACTCTGACTTTAATATCGGAAGTCTCCATTGTTTAACGTTTCATTTTAGAACTCACACTTATTCTTAGACTTTTTACTCTTGGAATGATGACTGATTAGAAATCTCAATGTGTTGGTAGAATTCTGACTTTGTTGTTAGAATACTGACTTTGTTCTGAGAACTCTGACTTTAATATCAGAAGTCTCCATTGTTTAACGTTTCATTTTAGAACTCACACTTATTCTTAGACCTTTTACTCTTGGAATGATGACTGTCTCAGTATTCTCAGTGTGCTGGAAGAATTCTGATTTTGTTCTCAGAGTTCTGAATTTGATCTTTAAATATTGGCTTTGACCTTAGAATTCTCAGTGTGTTGGAAGAATTCTGACTGTTTTCTCACAATTTTGAATTTAATCTTTGAATTCTGGTTTTGATGTTAGAATTCTCGATGTGTTGGTAGAATTCTGAATTTGATCTTTCAGTACTGGCTTTGTTAGAATTCTCAGTGTGTTAGAAGAATTCTGACTTTGTTCTCACAATTCTGAATTTAATATTTGAATCCTGGCTTTGATCTTAGGATTCTCAATGTGTTGGTAGAATTCTGACTTTGTTGTTAGAACACTGACTTTGTTCTGTGAACTCTGACTTTAATATCGGAAGTCTCCATTGTTTAACGTTTCATTTTAGAACTCACACTTATTCTTAGACTTTTTACTCTTGGAATGATGACTGTCTCATTAGAATTCTCAGTGTGCTGGTAGAATTCTGACTTTGTTCTCACAGTTCTGAATTTGATCTTTAAATATTGGCTTTGACCTTAGAATTCTCAGTGTGTTGGAAGAATTCTGATTTTGTTCTCACAATTCTGAATTTAATATTTGAATTCTGGTTTTGATCTTAGAATTCTCGATGTGTTGGTGGAATTCTGACTGTTTTCTCACAATTCTGAATTTAATATTTTAATTCTGGATTTGATCTTAGGATTCTCAATGTGTTGGTAGAATTCTGACTTTGTTGTTAGAATACTGACTTTGTTCTGTGAACTCTGACTTTAATATCAGAAGTCTCCATTGTTTCACGTTTCATTTTAGAACTCACACTTATTCTTAGACTTTTTACTCTTGGAATAATGACTGTCTCATTAGAATTCTCAATGTGTTGGTAGAATTCTGATTTTGTTGTTAGAGTTCTGAATTTGATCTTTGAATTCTGGTTTTGATCTTAGAATTCTCAATGTGTTGGTAGAATTTTGACTCTTTTCTCGCAATTCTGAATTTTAGCTTTGAATACTGGCTTTGATCTTAAAATTCTCAATGTGTTAGTAGAACTCTGACTATGTTGTTAGAATTCTGAATTTGATCTCAGAATTCTGACTTTGAAATCAGAAGTCACTGTTTTTCATGTCAATTTTGAATTTTTTCATGGAATTTATCATTTTAGAAAGCTGGTTGTGTCATCAGTATTCTGATTTTAACCTATGAATTCTTAGTTTTATTGTTGAACTCTCAATAATTCTTGGAATTTTTACTCTTGGAATGTTGACTGTTTGATTAGAATTCTCAGTGTGTTGGTAGAATTCTAACTCTGTTGTCAAAATTCTGAATTTAATCTTTGAATACTGGGTTTGATCATAGAATTCTCAATGTGTTGGTAGAATTCTAACTTTCTTCTCACAATAATCAATTTGATCTTTGAATACTGGCTTTGATCTTAGGATTCTTAATGTGTTGGTAGAATTCTGAATTTAATGTCAGGAGTCTGTTTTTTCAAGTCAATTTTGAATCCGTTCATGGAATTTGTCATTTTGGAAAGGTGGTTGTGTCATGAGAGCTCTGATTTCAACCTCTAATTTCTTAATTATATTTTTGAACTGTCACTTATTCTTAGATTTGTTACTCTTGGAATGTTGACTGTCTGATTTTAAATTTTCAATGTGTTGGTAGAATTCTGACTTTGATGTCAGAAGACTCCGTTATTTCATGTCAATTTAGAAGTTTTTTCATGGAATTTGTCTTTTTAGAAAGCTAGTTGTGTCATCAAAATTCTGTTTTTAACCTCTGAATTCTAAAATTCATTTTAGAACTCTCACTTACTCTCAGAATTTTTACTCATGTGTGTTGGTAGAATTCTGACTTTGTTCTCAGAATTCTGACTTTAATATAAGAAGTCTCCATTTTTTTCAAGTTTCATTTTAGAACACTCACTAAAGTCATCACTGTAAATGGCATCACAAAACTGTGAATTAGGTAACTGTCAATTAGGTAAACTGCAGTAACACCGTGAGGAATCTTGGAATCATATTTTGACCAGGATATGTCCTTCAAGGCATATGTTAATCAAATATGTAGGACTGCTTTCTTGTATTTGTGCAATATTTCTAAAATTAAAATCCTGTCTCAGCATGATACTGAAAAGGTAATAAATGCATTTATTACTTCTAGGCTGGACTACTGTAATTCATTGTTATCTGGTTATCCTAAAACCTCCCTGAAAAGCTTTCAGCTGTTTCAAAATGCTGCAATGAGAGTACTGACAGGGACTAGAAAGAAAGAGCATATTTCTGCAATATTGACTTCTTTTCATTGTCTCTTCAATGGCTCCCTGTTAAATCCAGAATATAATTTAAATGATATATATTCACAATAATAAATAATTTGGCCCCATCTTTTTTAAAGACCACATAGTACCATATCACCCCAAAAGATTTCAGGCTTACCTATGGTTCCTAGGGTATTTAAAAGTAGAATGGGAGGCAGAGCCTCCCAGTTTGGATTCGGGAGACAGACACCCTCTCTATTTTTAAGATTGGGCTTAAAACTTTCCTTTTTGATCAAGCTTATAGTTAGGGCTGAATCAGACCCTGAAACCTACCTTAGTTATGCTGCAATAGGCCTAGGCTGCTGGGGAGCTTCCCATGATGCACGGAGTGTTTCTTCTTTACTAATTAGGGCACTACATGTCAGCCAGTTTAGCTGTCACTTGTCCTTACCTTTAAAAATAACCTGTCTCCAATTTTTTCCTGTCCTCTCTTTCTTGTTTTGTTTTCCTTTGCCTTCCATTTTACTTTCAGGCAGCAGTGAATATGCGAGATGGTGCCAGGAACTCTAATGCAGGAATAGAACTTTGCATCTATTTTGCAGTCCATATGTACATTTACAGAGGCACGCCTGCATATTTTTACATCAGCTGTTAATGTTGGAAGTTTCAAAATAGCTCACACACAATCTCATGCAAAGATAGCAGTATTCAGCTGGAGTCATAAGCATGCTTATGTTGTGCAGAGATGAAAAAACAGGAAACTGGTGGCATCTCATTCCCTTCTGCCAAGCTTCAACTGCTAATTGAGCATATGCTTTCTCTCCATAGTACCTCATTAGAGAGAGAGAAGGGAAGGGAAAAGGAGGGGAACAGAGGCTGTGATGAGACACAGAGGAAAAAGTGACTGAAAGACAGCAAAAGGAAGGAAAAGAAATGATG